>NC_043002.1:97782493-97807493 GCF_006345805.1 Octopus sinensis
TCCTCCTGGCAATAACGGAGGAATTCAAGACAGGATGCCCCTGGGAGCTCCTCTGTGCTGATGACCTTGCTCTAATTGCTGAGTCATTATCAGAACTGGAGAAGAAGTTTGAGGTGTGGAAGCATGGTTTAGAATCGAAGGGCCTTAGAGTCAACCTAGCTAAAACCAAAGTCGTATTAAGTAGGAAGGTAGACAAATCACAAACGCCTTCAGGTAGATGGCCCTGCTCGATCTGTAGAAAAGGTGTAGGTAGAAACTCTATAAGATGCACCAAGTGTAAGCTATGGACACATAAGAGGTGCAGCAATGTCATAGGAAGGCTAACTAGGAAGATGGTTTTTGTATGGGCAGATGCTCGGGAGCATTAACCTCTGAAAATCTGCAGAAAACAACTTCCGTCACTTTCCAGGGGGAAAAACTAGAAGTAGTTGATAGCTTCCGTTATCTTGGTGACGAAGTCAGTAGTGGGGGGTGGGGTGCTGAAAGTGTAACGGCTAGAGTAAGAATAGCCTGGGCAAAGTTTAGGGAGCTCTACCTCTGTTGGTGACTAAGGCCTCTCGCTCAGAGTAAAAGGCAGACTGTATGATGCATGTGTACGAACAGCCATGCTACATGGCAGTGAAACATGGGCCGTGACTGCTGAGGACATGCGTAAGCTCGCGAGAATGAAGCTAGTATGCTCCGTTGGATGTGTAATGTCAGTGTTCATAGTCGACAGAGTGTAAGTACCCTGAGAGAAAAGTTGGACCTAAGAGGCATCAGATGTTGTGTGCAAGAGAGACAATTGCACTGGTATGGTCATGTGGTGAGAATGGATGAAGATAGGTGTGTGAAAAAGTGCCACACCCTGGCAGTTGAGGGACCTGTGAAGAGGTAGACCCAGGAAAACCTGGGTCGAGGTGGTGAAGCACGACCTTCGAACTCTAGGTCTCACCAAGGAAATGACCAGAGACCGAGACCTATGGAAGTATGCTGTGCGTGAGAAGACCCGGCAAGACCAGTGAGAACAATCAAAATCAAATCATATATCAGAAAGCAGCGGTTAAGTGACCCATCCGTTCGTGTCCGCTGTCAGCCTCGTATGGCACCCGTGCCGGTGATACGTAAAAGCACCATTCGCTCGTGGCCGTTTGCCAGCTCTGCCTGGCCCCCGTGTCGGTGGCACGTAAAAGCACCATCCGCTCGTGTTCGTTGCCAGCCTCGCCTGGCCCCGTGCCGGTGATACGTAAAAGCACCGTCCGTTCGTGGCCGTTTGCCAGCTCTGTCTGGCCCCGTGTCGGTGGCACGTAAAAGCACCATCCGTTCGTGTCCGTTGCCAGCCTCGGCTGGCCCCCGTGCCGGTGACGCGTAAAAGCACCGTCCTGCTCATGGCCGTTTGCCAGCTCTGTCTGGCCCCGGGTCGGTGGCGCGTAAAAGCACCATCCGTTCGTGTTCGTTGTCAGCCTCTGGCCCCGTGTCGGTGGGGCGTAAAAGCACCATCCGTTCGTGTTCGTTGTCAGCCTCGGCTGGCCCCCGTGCCGGTGACACGTAAAAGCACCGTCCGTTCGTGGCCGTTTGCCAGCACTGTCTGGCCCCGTGTCGGTGGCACGTAAAAGCACCATCCGTTCGTGTCCGTTGCCAGCATCGCCTGGCCCCGTGCCGGTGACACGTAAAAGCACCATCCGTTCGTGGCCCTTCGCCAGCTCTGTCTGGCACCAGTGCAGGTGGCACATAAAAAACACCCACTACACTCGCGGAGTGGTTGGTTATATATATATATACATATATAGATATATAAAGATGTAGCAGAAAAGAAGAAGTTTGCCAATGTCCAGCGACGCGAGGACCAAAGAGCTGAGGTATTTCTGATTGCCAGACAGTGTGTCAGAGAAAATAGTGATGTTACAGGAGAGAAATGTGTCCGCATGGATGATGGGGCACTTGCTTTTACTGTGAAAAGAAAGAGGCTTGGAGAAGCCATTATGAAAGACTGCTGAACGAGGAGAATGAATGGGAGGAGGAGAGCCTGCCAAATGCTGACCCAGTAGAGGGACCAGCTACCCGAATAGACAGCTCCCTTGTAGATAAGGCAATTAAGGATATGAAACCAGGTAAAGCCCCCCGGCCCACAAGGAATCACTGCTGAGATGCTTAAAACAGCTGGCTATGTGGGCTATGGCATAGTCACCCGCATTGTAAACCAGGTAGTTCATGATGGAGTCATACCCAATGACTAGCGTAGCAGCACCATAGTCAACTGCTACAAGGGTAAGAGTGATGCTCTAGATAGAAATAACTACAGGGGTATCAAACTGTTGAACCAGGTGATGAAGGTCTCAGAGAGGGTCATAACCCATCTCATTAGGGAGAGAATTTGCTTAGATGAAATGCAGTTCGGTTTTGTACCAGGTAGAAGCACCACTGATGCTATATTCCTGGTCCGACAACTGCAGGAGAAGTACCTAGCTAAAGATAAACCCCTCTACATAGCTTTTGTGGACTTGGAGAAAGCCTTTGACAGGGTTCCCCGTTCCCTTATCTCGTGGTCGATGCGGAAACTGGAGATTGACGAATGGCTAATAAGGGCTGTACAGGCTCTATACAGAGAGGCGTCAGGAAGGTTAGGATTGGCAACGAATATAGTGAAGAATTCCAGGTAGAAGTAGGTGTGCACCAGGGCTCAGCCCTCAGTCCCCTTTATTCTCATAGTCCTCCAGGCAATAACAGAGGAATTCAAAACGGGATGCCCCTGGGAGCTCCTCTATACTGATGACCTAGCTCTCATAGCAGAATCACTACCGGAACTAGAAAAGAAATTTCGGGTGTGGAAGCAAGGGTTAGAATCAAAGGGCCTTAGAGTAAATGTAGCAAAAACCAAAGTAATAGTAAGCAGCAAGGCGTACTCAGCACACACCCCCTTGGGTAGGTGGCCCTGCTCAATCTGTAGGAAAGGTACAGGTAGAAACTCCATAAGATGCACCTAATGTAAGCTATGGACGCATAAGAGGTGCAGCAACATTAAAGGGAAATTAACAGATAAGATAGCTTTCATGTGCGGCAGATGCACAGGGGCAATAGACACAACAGACACTCAGAAAACAGATTCCATCACACTCCAGGGAGAGAAACTGGAAGTAGTTGATAGTTTCCGCTACCTGGGTGACCAAGTTAGTAGCGGAGGTGGATGCACAGAGAGTATCACCACTAGAATACGAATAGCCTGGGCAAAGTTCAGAAAGCTCCTACCCCTACTGGCGACAAAGGGTCTCTCCCTCAGAGCGAAAGGTAGATTGTATGATGCATGTGTGCGAACTGCCATGCTTCACGGTAATGAAACATAGGCTGTGACTGCAGAGGACATGCGTAGACTTGAAAGAAATGAAGCTAGCATGATCCGCTGGATGTGTAGTGTCAGTGTGCACGCACGACAGAGTGTAAGCATCCTGAGAGAAATGCTGGATATAAGAAGCATCAGATGTGGTGTGCAAGAGCGATGGTATGGTCATGTGCTGCGGATGGATGAAGAGAGATGTGTGAAGAAGTGCCACTCCCAAACAGTTGAAGGTATCAGGGGGAGAGGTAGACCTAGGAAGACATGGGATGAGGTAGTCAAGCATGACCTCAGAGCATTGGGCCTCACTGAGGCAATGGCGAAGGACCGAGATCTCTGGAGATATGCTGTGACTGCAAAGACCCGGGCTGCTTTCTGCATCAGTTCCACATAGCCCCTGCCCATTCAAAGTACCCCGGATCCAGATCGTCCTGCTGTGCCTGAGGAGACCTGTTGAGTCAAGTACATGAACATGAACGTCGAAATAAATATCAATGGAAATAGGAGTTATGATGCCTGTGCCGGTGGCACATAAAAAGTACTATCCGAACGTGACCGATGCCAGCGCTGCCCCGACTGGCCTCTGTGCCGGTAAGACCATCCGAACGTTGCCAGCGCCGCCTTGGCTGGCACGTTAAAATCTCGAACCGATCGTGACCGATGCCGGACCCCCCCCCGGCCCCTGTGCAGGTGGCACGTAAAAAGCACCCACTCCACTCGCGGAGTGGTTGGCGTTAGGAAGGGCATCCAGCCGTAGAAACTCTGCCAGATCAGACTGGAGCCTGGAGCGGCCCCTGGCTTCCCAGACCCCGGTCGAACCGTCCAACCCGTGCTAGCGCGGAAAACGGACGTTAAACGATGATGATGATGATGATACATATATATATATTGATATATACATATATATATATTGATATATACATATATATATATAGATATATACATATATATATGATTTGATTTGATTTTGATTTTGATTTTTCCAGTTTCAGCTTATGAGCTGTGGCCATGCTGGGGCACCGCCATTTGGTGTTGCTACTTGGTTTCACTTCATGAAGGCTTTCTAGCAGCTGCTATTTGGTGCATGAGAGAGTTCGATGCAGCTGCCTTCATCTGCCCCTCCTGCCGTGAAGTTGGTTCATCTGGGACACCTGACAGGAAGAGATCCAGCTTCATTTTAAAGACATCTGTATCCACCCCATGCAGGTCTCTCAGGTTCTCTAGACATATACATATTTATTATATATATATCTATATAGACATATACATTTTATATTATATATATAGACATATACATATTTATATATATATATATATAATATTATAGACATATACATATTTATATATATATATATATATATATATATATATATATATATATATATATATACATTTTATATATATATCTATATTATATATATATATATATATAATATTTATATATATATATAATATATATATATATATATATATATATAGACATATACATATTTATATATATATATATTATATATATAGAGACATATACATATTTATATATATATTATATATAGACATATACATATATATATATATATAATATATATATAGACATACATATTTATATATATATATATATATATATATAGACATATACATATTTATATTATATATATATAGGCATATACATATTTATATATATAGACATAGACATATTTATATAGACATATATATATATATATACATATATATATAGACATACATACCTATATATATATAGACATATACATATTTATATAGACATATATAATATATATATAGACAATACCAGTTATATAGTCATATATATATATAAAATTATATATATATAACAATATATATATAGAACATATACATATTTATATATATAGACATAATATATACATATATATTTAATATATAATATAGACATATACATATCTATATATATATATATATATATATATAGACATACATATATATATATATATAGACATACATATATATATATATATATATAGACATATACATATATATATATAGACTATACATATATATATATTATATATATATATATACATATACATATATATCTCACGCGCACACAGAAACGTCTCAGGAAATAGGAATATTATTTAAAAACCGAATATTTGTTAATTGGCGATCTAGCATTTTTGGTTTCTGCGCAAGAATCATGAGGCTGTGTGATATGAAGCTTGCTTCCCAATGACCTGGCTCCGGGTTCAGTCCCACTTTGGGCAAGAGGCTTCTACTATCGCTTCGGACCGATCAAACTCTTGTGAGTGGATTGGTTAGACACAAACTGAGAGAAACCTTTCGTATATGTGTGTGCGTGTCTGTTTGTCGCCCACTACCGATTGAGAATCGGTGTTGGGGTAGAACGTAGAGCGTTCCATCCTTAACTTAATTCTTAGAATCACGCGAATGTTCAAATTCACTCACAGTATTGCGATTATCTAAAAGACTTCGCAGTGGGACTGAACACATGAACTCATAGATGCAGTCACGACCACTCAGCCATACAGTCTTGACCACTCATGAATTCGGTCTTTATTACCCAGCCAAATATTGTGCGGACATACGAGTATTAAGGAGACAAGGAGGCGCAATGGCCCAGTGGTTAGGGCAGCGGACTCGCGGTCATAGGATCGCGGTTTCGATTCCCAGACCTAAAGCTCCACGAGGCTCCGGCAGGGGATGGTGGTGATCCCTGCTGTACTCTTTCACCACAACTTTCTCTCACTCTTACTTCCTGTTTCTGTTGTACCTGTATTTCAAAGGGCCGGCCTTGTCACGCTGATTATCCCCGAGAACTACGTTAAGGGTACACGTGTCTGTGGAGTGCTCAGCCACTTACACGTTAATTTCACGAGCAGGCTGTTCCGTTGATTCGGATCAACCGGAATCCTCATCGTCGTGACCGACGGAGTGCTTCCATCCATTAAGGAGACAACTTAAGGCATTAACTTGCAGTGTCGATCCCAAGCTGTCTTATTTTTCTTTTAAACAAACTTACAAAACGTATGTTTTGATGTCACCGGTCTATTTTATACAGAGAGGCAAATTCATTATGACTAATGCTATCAGATAGGAAGAAAGAAAAAAAAATTATGGGTGTCCTATTGCAGAAAAGTGATTGTTACAATAAAAAAAATTGAAAACAATCAAGAGAAAGCGGTGAAGATGAAAGCACGAAACTTCTGGGAAATGTAATCCAACCCACTAAAACATAATCCAACAGAAGTAAGTTGTCGGTAGAGATAAGGGAAGAGAATGTATGTCCTCTGGCCATTTATTTATGCTAGTGATCATGTTAAAAAGATTCATTCGAGTCACAAAGTAATCTCCCTTTTTAACCGAACTTTTAAAGGTAGATAACTCTTGAATTTATTACGTAGTTGTCTCTCTTGAAATCTACGTTAAAACAATAACAACAAAATATACGTTGTCTTTTTTTCTCCCTTTCTGTGTGATGTATTTAAACGCCTGTTCTCCCTTAATCAAAAATCTAATTTAAGCATAAGGCCAGCATGCAGCCGGTGTTGGTGTGTTTGCATCCCCGTAACTTGGCGGATCGGTGAGGTGGGGGGAGGCGAATGGTGACTTAAAAAATAAGTTTGCTTGATTAAAACCCCTCAAGGCGGTGCTCCAGCATGGCTGCGGTCAAATGGCTGAAACAAGTAAAAGAAAGGGTCAATAGAATAATGTACCTGTGAGGGATCGTAATACGGTCTTTTCAATCCGAGTCAAGCAGTCAGAAACCCAGGAGGAGACCAAGGACGAGACGACTGAATAATATTGTGAATCTCAATTGGTCCCTTGTGGGAATCGAACGGGAATGTGTTATGACGGTTGCTTCTGAAAGGACCTTAAGGTGAGTGAGGACTCTACCTCCACAACCCTCTTAGAAATAATCCTTTCAACTAAAGGTGCAAAACCTGAAAAAGAATTTTTTCTGGTGTATGTGCGGCGATAGTCGGATATATCGACCCCAGTGCTTAACAGGTACTTATTTCATCGATCCCCGAAGGGGTAAAGGGTAAAATCGATCTCTGTGGAATTTGATATCCGAGCGTTAAGACGGTAAAAAATGTCGCTAAGCATGTTGTTCCACAAGCCAACAATTGTGCCGGTTCGACGCCTCCCAGAAAAAAATGGACGAAAAATAAACGAATGGTTATTGAGAAAATTGTTTTCTCTAAGATTTTCTTTTCGCAACCAGCACACAAAATAAAATTATGTGCGCACAAGAAATTAATAGGTATACAAAAAGTTAAGTACCTAAAATTGTATAATTAAACATTATAGTAATTATACATCCAGGATACGTATTTTTGTCACTGGAAAATTTGTTTTTACACGACATGAGATTGTTGTACACGCTAACTACTAAAAATTTTAAAATTCTTCAAGTAATATTAGTGCTGAGTTCAAATTCCGCCTAGGCCAACTTTGCCTTTCAGTCGATTAAATAAGTACCAGTTGAGGACTAGGGTCCATGCAATCGATTTACCCCTTTTTATCAGTGGTCGCGATGATTATTGCACTATATCAGTATTAGCTTAACCTGTTTATCTAAGCATTTTAAAGCTTGTGGGATAACATTTAAGGAAAATTTGGTTATAATTTCTCGTCAGTTGAGCGAATCGTGTAGAGACATTCTCTTTGTGAGGTAACATCACGTAGATCGATAGCCATCCGATACATACCCTAAAATTCTAAACCGGTTTATCACATCATGAACTCATCTCATACGTCAAATCACAGTATGGATTCAGATTGCTACACTCAACTACGATACCAATAAAAAAGACCTAATGCAGGAAATATACGGTGTCTTCGACTGTTTCGACTCCATTCCTCGCAACCCACTCGTACCAAAAATACTGAAGTCTCCTCAGGAAACGATACAAAACACGGGACAACAAACTACTTGTTTGTGGTGAAGAACAACCCTTTTAGAAACCGCAATTTCTCGTATGAAGCCGCAGGATTTCTTTCTCTTATCCACTCTACTCTTTTACTTGTTTCAGTCATTTGACTGCGGCCATGCTGGAGCACCGCATTTTAGTCGAGCAAATCGACCCCTGGACTTATTCTTTGTAAGTCCAGTACTTATTCTATCGGTCTCTTTTGCCGAACCGCTAAGTGACGGGGGCCATGAACACACCAGCAACAGTTGTCAAGCAATGCTAGGGGGACAAACACAGACACATACATATATATATACGACAGGCTTCTTTCAGTTTCCGTCTACCAAATCCACTCACAAGGCTTTGGTTGGCCCGAGGCTATAACAGAAGACACTTGTCGAAGGTGCCACGCAGTGGGACTGAACCCGGAACCGTGTGATTGGTTAGCAAGCTACTTACCACACAGCCACTCTCTACATCCTTTACATATGCTAACTTACACAAAAACATACAGACAGTCATATACACGGGTGATATAACACCCACACCCTTCCACCATTCTCTAGATGCTACTGTCAGAACAATCAAGCCTTACACAAAGACTAGAGTCTTGGTTCCAAACTAGGAATCTTAAGGTAGCACCTACCAAACCTACATTCTTCCTTCTTACAAATAACGCCAAAGAACATAAAATGCAACCAACTATCACAACATAAATAGGCCACGCACACATAAACGATAAAAACATTAGGGGTTACATTCAACTCAGTAGGCGCAGGAGTGGTAAGTAGCTTGCTTACCAACCACATGGTTCCGGGTTCAGTGACACCTTGGGCAAGTGTCTTCTACTATAGCCTTGTGAGTGGATTTGGTAGATTTGGTAGACGGAAACTGAAAGAAGACCGTCGTATATACGTGTATGTATATGTATTTATATATGAGTGTGTCTGTGTCTGTCCCCCCCAACATCGCTTGACAACCGATGCTGGTGTGTTTACTTAGCGGTTCGGCAAAAGACCGATAGGCTTACAAAGAATAAGTCCTGGGGTCGATTTGCTCGACTAAAGGCGGTGCTCCAGTATGGCCGCAGTCAAATGACTGAAATATATATATATCAATATAAAAACATGATGCAAAGGATTTAGCGGTACATATGTTTCTGGCTTTTATTTCAAATGATTGAAACAAGTAAAAGAGAGAGCACACACAAAAGAAAGAAAAGCGACACACAAACACGCGCAGAGCAACCGCACTTGCCACATTTAACCAAAGGCAACAACAGCGGTGTAGAAACAATGCATCACATCCATCCTATGTTAGGCCTGTCTGAACTGTCAGTCTCTCCATAACAAACCATAGAACATAAAACAACACTCTACACATCACAACAGATCGTACACATATCATACAGAAGTTCGCTTCCCAAACAAATGATTTCAAATCCAATCCTTCTATGGTACCTTGGCTAGATTTGTGAGTGGATTTAGTAAATGAAAATAGAGTGAAGCCCGCTATATACATGCGTCTGTGTTTGTGGTTGTGTTTATTTCATACACCACCTGACAACCAGTTTGTCTTCGTTCCGTGACTTATCAGTTCGGCAAAAAGACCGACAGAATAAGTATAAGGCTTAAAATATAAGTACAGGGGGTCAATTTGTTCGACTAAACCATTCAAGGCAGAGCCCCAGCATGGGCGCAGTCCAATGAATGAAACAAGTAAAAGATTAAAAAATGGCTGTGTGGTAAGTAGCTTGCTAACCAACCACATGGTTCCGGGTTCAGTCCCACTGCGTGGCATCTTGGGCAAGTGTCTTCTGCTATAGCCCCGGGCCGACCAATGCCTTGTGAATGGATTTGGTAGACGGAAACTGAAAGAAGCCTGTCGTATATATGTATATATATGTGTGTGTGTTTGTCCCCCTAGTATTGCTTGACAACCGATGCTGGTGTGTTTACGTCCCCGTCACTTAGCGTTTCGGCAAAAAAGAGACCGATAAAATAAGTACTGGTCTTACAAAAGAATAAGTCCCGGGGTCGATTTGCTCGACTAAAGGCGGTGCTCCAGCATGGCCGCAGTCAAATGACTGAAACAAGTAAAAAAAAAATAAGAAACAAAAATACACTAAAAAAAGAAAAACTACCTGGAAATGCAGGAGACACGGTTTGTTGCTGCAGAATGCTGCACCCCATGCAGTCTCTGTCACTGCCTGAAAATCCGTCTCTAAACATACAGAATCGTATGCATCATCTCACAACATAGCTGCAACAAAATTATAAAAGCACAATCTCCTCACTGAAACAAGATGGAAATATATTTAAAAAAATCTCCAAAAATGGCTAAAACCCACTCCACCAACTGAAGCACGGTAACTATTCTTCAGACCTAAACCATCTTGTTCGCATCGGCTGTGGCCACCACTAATGTCAGCGGACGTACAGAAATAAATTGGTTAGTGGAAAGAATGGAACGGTCATACTGGTCCGACCCTTCCCTTCTTCACTGTATACCTGAGTGTACAGTCTGGTTCCCAGAATGGCAGAATCATTTCATAACTTAGAAGGTGGATCTCTTTACTCTTTTACTTGTTTCAGTCATTTGACTGCGGCCATGCTGGAGCACCGCCTTTAATCGAACAACTCGACCCCGGGACTTATTCTTTTGTAAACCCAGTACTTATTCTATCGGTCTCTTTTGCCGAACCGCTGGGTAACGGGGGCATAAACACACCAGCATCGGTTGTCAAGCAATGCTAGCGGGGACAAACGCATATATATATATACATATATATACATATATACGACGGGCTTCTTTTCTGTAGACAGTATCTCGCAGCCATGATGGAGCACTCGGCCTCGGGACTTACTCTTTTGTAAGCCCAGTACTTATTCTATCGGTCTCTTTTGCCGAACCGCTGAGTAACGGGGACACAAACACACCAGCATCGGTTGTCAAACAATGCTAGGGGGAGGGGGACAAACACACACACGCATATATATATATATATATATATATATATATATATACATATATACGACGGGCTTCTTTTCTGTAGACAGTATCTCGTCGCTTTATTAACTACCTACGTGTCATAAGACTGCACTATCGTCTGCCACTCTGTCGGTTCCGCTTGATTGGATCAACGAAACAGCCTGCTCGCGAACTTAACGTGCAAGTGCCTGAGTACTCCGCATACAAGCGTACCCTTCACGTACTTCTCAGGGAGATTCTGTGTGACACAGAATGTGAGAAGATATTCTCACATTTGAAATACAGTTACAACACATTTTTAGCAGCTGATTAGACTAGAACAACGTGAAATAAAGTGTCTTGTCCAAGGACACAACGCCCCACCGGGAATCGAACTCACAACCATACGATCGTGAGCTGGATACTTTAACTATTAAGCCACGAGCCTTCATGGTATAATCTACTGCGCGCTTCTATCTTTAAAAGCAGAAGGAAAACATTGATGGATGGATGGTTCTCGATGACGAAGATACTGTATTCAATCAACTAGATTACCTTCTCATTAAATCAACGTGTAAGTGGCTGCATATTCCATAGACATGTATACCAATTACGCAATTTTCAGACAGTGACATGGTGCGCAACAAAACTGTACTTTTTGAATTGCATGTACAATGCACCGAACGGGTTTCTATAAAGTTTCCGTCTGCCCATTTTCTCTTTGAAAAAACAAAAACAAACAAAAAAAAAAACACTTGCCTGAGATGCTACTCAATGGGATCGAACCCAGGACATCATGTTTGCGAAGCGAAATCCTTAACCATTCGGTCATACTGCACTTACATTCTACGATACATAACATCTCGAAAAAAGAAAAAGAAAAGTGGATATTCGTTGTATTTAATCACAAAACTGCTCGATCAGGGATGACCTGTCGTTAAATAACCTTACTTATTTTGGCACAAGGCCAGCAATTTTAAGAGGAAAGAAAGTCGATTACATCGATCCCAACCCCCTGTGCACTCCGAGAGGATGAAGGACAAAGTCGACCTCGGCGGAATTTGAACTCAGAACGTAACGACGGATGAAATGTTGCTTAGGATCTTGTCCGCTGCACTAACGACTTTTCCAACTCGTTGCCTCATATAACAAAGAAAATACTGATTTCAAATTTTGGTACAAGGGCAACAAGTTCACAACAACGTCTAAGTCGATTACATCGGTCCCAGTGCTCAACTGGTACTCATTTTCTCAAACTCCCACGAAAGAATGGAAGGCATAGCCTACCTCGGCGGAATTTGAACTCAGAACGTAAACACAGACGAAATGCCTATTTCTTTACTACCCACAAGGAGCTAAACACAGAGGGGACAAACGGATTAAGTCGATTACATCGACCCCAGTGCGCAACTGGTACTTATTTAATCGACCCCGAAAGGATGAAAGGCAAAGTCCACCTCGGCGGAATTTGAACTCAGAACGTAGCGGCAGACGAAATACCTATTTCTTTATTACCCACAAGGGGCTAAACACAGAAGGGACAAACAAGGACAGTCAAGCGGATTAAGTCGATTATATCGACCCCAGTGCGTAACTGGTACTTATTTAATCGACCCCGAATGGATGAAAGGCAAAGTCGACCTCGGCGGAATTTGAACTCACAACGTAGCGGCAGACGAAATACCGCTAAGCATTTCGTCCGGTGCGATAACGATTTTGTCAACTTGCCGCCTGCTTGTCGCTAGATACAAAGAAACAAAAGTAGTATTCTACTCTAGCCTATGGTTAAACAACAGCAACAACAAATAACTCTATGAGAGGCAACTCAGCTTCACTGTTCAACAACATTAAATTATATGACATTACACCAAGTAAAACCACAAAACTTGTACAATAAAACACGACACTATATCAAGGCAATCACGCCTCCATATTATATTTATCTTTATTCCATATTACAATTCACAACAACACACCCAGTTTCGCATTTTTTACGACGTATTATTTTCAAAACACGAGATTAGGGACAAGACGAGTCGTTAACTGCCTTATTAAGATCATAAAACGGTCCTTACCTTCCCCTATAATCCGCCCAAAATATATAAACAGGTACTGATGCGGAGAACGGAGAACACTTGAAGTTTCGTATCTTTAGCAGTTAAGTAAAAACACGTCGAGAGATCGTAAATGTTATCTGCTCTCTCTTTGTTTTTATGTACTGCTTGTTCTGTGCGTATGTAAATGTATATGAACACGTAAACTTTTAGTGGTGCTACACTGAGTTGAATTTGGCGTCGCACGACTGAAAAACAACACGAGCCGAGCAACTGAAAATGTGTGCTGGTACGCCCAACCCATTTTACGAATAGTGCTGTCGTGTACACACACAAGGGGAAATACAGGCAAACCAAATACCGTACAATATAAATTCTTTATTGATTAAAATCATCTCCGTCTCTGGAGGGTATGATATAATTACCAACTGACAAATAAGGCCAGCTCCATATGAGAAAAGAAGATAATCTCAAGAATTCTCCGAAGTTAATATACCGTTATAGAAAAGGGTAGGTTGTCTGATGATAAGAGGACAGTTGTGGCATGTGTTTCTGCCTCCACAGGCGTCATCAGCACGACAATCGTCCATCCTTATCTCTTGTAGCCTTATTAAAAAAGTGCAATATACATTTATGGTCTCGGTAATTTGCGTAATTTAATCAAATACAAGCGAAAAGGAATAACCCAGAGTGGCCAGTGGCATGGCCTATTACACAGGAGTTTTCCCTAATCATGTAATCGGTCCTTTGACCAGTAGAATATTGGACATGTCCAGTATTCTGCTATCAGAGAAATCGGAATCGAACATAAGATAGAAAAGTTCGGAAAAATGAGCCACTAAACCAGTAGTTCTCAACCTGGCTCTATATGGACCCTAAGGGTCCATTCAAGATTTTTGGATGTCCACGCAAGAAAATAGTATACTGGGTATCCGCGATAGTATTTCAAGGGTTCCTGAAAATATCTTGCATTAGATGTATGTATTTTGTAACACACAAATATTGTTTATAAGACCAGATAAAAAAGAGTTTTTTTTTTTAAATACGTATAATTTTTATCTTCATAATTTTGCTTTTCCACGATCGGAAAAATAACCGTTTGTCAGAACTCAGTAGACAGCGATATCAACAATACACCGGTGCGTTCACACGACAGGAAATATATTTGGACTTGTAAAGAAAAATGAGTGTTAACATCGAAAGAAATACTAACTAGATATAGGAATAGCTGTGTTAAGATGCTTGCTTCCCAACCATGCGGTCTTGGGTTCGGTTCCACAGTGCGGCACCTTGGCCAAGTGTATTTTACTGTTGCTCCGATTTAGCAACCGAAAGAAGCCTGTCGTACGTACGTACGTACGTACGTACGTACGTATGTATGTATGTATGTATGTATGTATGTATGTATGTATGTATGTATGTACGTATGTATGTATGTATGTATGTATGTATGTATGTATGTACGTATGTATGTATGTATGTATGTATGTATGTATGTATGTATGTATGTATGTATGTATGTATGTATGTATGTATGTATGTATGTATGTATGTATGTATGCATGCATGCATGCAGATTTATATGCTTTGTTTTATGTATGTATTCTCATGCATATAGTTGCATGTCTAGACAGACGCATAGATACCTAAATGATAAACTTCTGGAAAGTTTTACAACATCTTACAGTTCCAGTGATAGATTGGATCTGTAGTCTTCGAATCAGCTTTCTCCTTTCTGGTTTTGAGAAGCCTGTCTCTCTGTCTGTATGTATGTATGTATGTACACGCACATAGACACACACATTTATATATCTATGTGTGTGTCTTTATGTTTGTTCCCTTGTTGCCCCCCCACCCACCACTTGACAACCGGTGGCGATTTTTTAAGAGTCCACCTATATTTGCGGCCGGACAAAAAAAAAAAAAAATACCGATTTGTTCGACAAAGACCCTTCAAAGAGGTGCTCCAGAATGACTGCATTCCAATGACTGAAATAAGTAAAAGGTAAAGACTCAAGATGAAATAGTAATTATCAAACTGCCGCCTGCCTAGACATTCGTCAGAGTAGGTAAATGGTTCTTGAAATGTAACAATTTGGCTAAGTTTAGATAGTAAGAATGTTAAGTGGCAATCTAAGATACCGAGAAGATACGTGGAAAAAAGTCTGTGAGAAGTTTGAACTACGTCGTTAATATTGTTAATACGAATAAACTGATAGCACTAATTATGTTATACCGGCATAGTTCTCTTATCACTGTTGATATATTCGCTGTTGGGGACACAGATATTTGCACAGTTCCATGTACCATCTGAGAATAAATGTGGAGGAGTCTGATGGAAAGAAAAGAAAAAGTGAAGCGTAAGAAGATTATAGAAAATATGATGAGGTAGCGATTGTAAAGGAAATAAGAAAAATAAAGAAATGAAATAGAAAAAAAAAGCGATTTATTCTCATTGTTCTAAGATAAGATTAATTGGCAAATGTTTATATAATATATAAATGTCAGAAGAGCTTAATTAATTCGGCATTGTTGCTCTTCTATGCTATCAAAGTAGCTTTGGTTACCAAACTCTTAGGAAATCTAATTTTGTGGTTCTTACTCTTTTCTTTGAAGAACGTCACTCGGCTGAGTCGTTGGAGTCTCAAACTACGGATAAGAGGGTGGTTGGTTCATACCTTGCACATTTTCAAATCACTTAGATGCCACATAGAGAGAGAGAGAGAAGTCTACAGCAGGTAGATGCAGTCGGCTGTTGTATTGTATAACCATGAGCGTCTCATCTTGCCATATTGAGCTTAAATCTTCCCAAGGGTTCGAAGTACGCTATGAGAAATTGTCCCAGTATATTCTCTTGATTTCGGCAAGAAAAACAGTCGAAAATTAGATGCCGGAGGCAAGATTATATAAAGGCAGGACACAAAAAAAGGCTAAGGTGTTGCAATAAAAATAAGAAAAGATGGAGTCTTCATAGTTTCAATAAGGTAAACTCAGTAATAGGATCTACTAATTTTATAAGCTTTTCCAACTAAGGAACCTCTACCATTATAAATATAAAAAAAACAAAAATAATAAATAGACATGAGATAAATGTAGCCCTGGTTCCATTGTGTTTGGAAAAACAACCCGGTATGGTCATGGTTGGACAGCCTTTGATAACACTGCTGCTCGCTCAAGGTCGAATTCGGAGCTAATCAATAGCTACAAGGTTTTTAGAACTTATTGGCCTTATACGTTCAGAGGTATCAGAACGTTCATTTGCCTTAGATGTATGGAACTGGAGCCTAGATTACTAAGAAAAATCGCCTTGATGGTATGTACGCCCAACTTCTCATGACGGCTTAAAACATTATTTTGTTAAGGTTATTTCTACAGAAATTTTAGCCAGCATTAATTTTTTGCAATAACGTTTCGTATCGAGAAGTCAGATGTAAAGAAACAATGAGATCGTTTGTTTACAACCGACGTCACGATACGAAACGTTGTAGCAAAAAATCAGTGCTGGCTATAATTTTCAGTGAAAATAACCATAACAAGATAATGTAAAGAGCACTGCTAACACAGAAGAACGCGGTGTTGACTTACAAAAAAACGTTTAATATACTTTATAGTATACTAGCTGACCCCGTGTTGTCAAAAATGACGGCTAATCGGGTTTCATTAGGAGGGGGTCCGGCAGATGTTCAAGGCCCCTCCTTGGTTCTTTCGACTCTGAAACGATGTACCGGTCAAAATCGTATGTTATAGGACCTTAGAGTATACAACAAGTACACCACCGATTTTTCAGTATCCTTGGTTCTATAGCCTTGACAAATTAACCGTTTTGTCGGACATCCGAGGTCACGAAATAATAATTCATCTACACACATTTGCTTTTTAATATCCTATAAACAACAGAACCATTAGCACGCCGGACGAAATGCTTAGCGGCATTTCGTCCATCTTTAAGCTCTGAGTCAAAATTCCGCCGAGGTCAACTTTGCCTTTCATCCTTTCGGGGTCGCTAAAATAAGTACCAGTTGAGCACTGTGGGTCGATGTAATCAACGTTCTCACCCACCACCACGCGAAATTGCAAGCCTTGTGCCAAAATTTGAAAATATTATAAACAGTAGGTGAACCAATGGCATATATATCACATAGCTTACGTGCCGAAACACCTCCGTTCATCTTTTTCAAGTTTTACTTTATCGTGGATCGATATGGATTGGTGTTTACATTTGACACCATTACTGATGCTCCCAGTTATTTGACATGTTGTAGTCATAGGTCTCTTTTAAGCTAAACAAGCAAGGGATTTCATAAAATGTTGGTATTGCCATTAATAAGTGCAGTGCAAAAATGCCTGTAAGCACACACACGTGCACAACACCATCTGACTAGAGAGCTCACTGTTAAATTAAAAAGCTTTATATCTAGTTATTAAAGAATGTGTGAGGTTTGTTGCTTGACACGACTTAAAGCTTTATCAATGTTTTAATGAGTAGAATACTATAGATGTGTCCGTTGGATCTGGCGCTGAGGAGGGGGAAAAGATTCTAGTTGTAAACGGAAGGAAAATTATGACAAATATCTCTTCGCTATTTACGTCACATTTACAATAGTCGTCAATTTTTCTGCCCAAAGGGTTTTTAACCCAGTATCATTCATAGCTTTATCTATTTTGAATTAAACCGATAAAAAATATTTCCTTGCTATATTTTTTTAATTTTATAACAGAGAAAATACGGTAGAGAGTTGACAAAATGGCTACTTATTGCTATTTAGTTCTAGGTTAACAATGATCCAGTAAAACCTATGACAAAAAGCGTTCCATCAGTGACCGTTCAGTCTTTTATCCAAGTAGTGCATCTAACGCTACATTACTCTGTCTGTTATACTTTTTTAAATGGCAACAGGGAATGATTTGAGATTGGTTGCTATTTCTTGTGCAGCCACACACACACACACACTCAAGAATATGTGTGCGGTGGGGGTGAGCATGCGCGTGCGCGTGCCTATGAATATTTGAAACATTGGTCATTATTTCATTGACAAAAATGGTGGCGAGCTGGCAGAATCGTTAGCACCCCGGGCGAAATGCGTAGCCGTATTTCGTCTGCCGTTACGTTCTGAGTTCAAATTCCGCCGAGGTCGACTTTGCCTTTCATCCTTTCGGAGTCGATAAATTAAGTACCAGTTACTCACTGGGGTCGATGTAATTGACTTAATCCGTTTGTCTGTCCTTGTTTGTCCCCTCTGTGTTTAGCCCCTTGCGGATAGTAAAGAAATAGGTATTTCGTCTGCCGTTACGTTCTGAGTTCAAATTCAGCCGAGGTCGACTTTGCCTTTCATCCTTAAGGAGTCGATGAAATAAATACCAGTTACGCACTGGGGTCGATATAATCGACTTAATCTGTTTGTCTGTTTGTCCTCTCTGTGTTTAGCCCCTTGTGGGTAGTAAAGAAATAGGTATTTCGTCTGCCGCTACGTTCTGAGTTCAAATTCTGCCGAGGTCGACTTTGCCTTTCATCCTTTCGGAGACGATAAATTAAGTACCAGTTACGTACTGGGGTCGATGTAATCGACTTAATCCGTTTGTTTGCCCTCTCTATGTTTAGCCCCTTGTGGGTAGTAAAGAAATAAGGATTTCGTCTGTGTTTACGTTCTGAGTTCAAATTCCGCCGAGGTCGACTTTGCCTTACATCCTTTCGGGGTCGTTGAAATTAGTACCAGTTACGACTTAATTCCTTCCCTCAAATTTGAGGCCTTGTGCTTCCAGTAGAAAGGATTATTTAAATGAGAAAAACGCATTTGTTCTGGAAGCAATTTTCCAAACCAGATACACAGACTATGTAAGAGCGCCTGGGTATTACAGTTTTATTGTAAAACTCCGATGAATGTAGTTGACGCTAAATATTGGCAGCACAGTAGCAAAGTTATGAAAGCAAATGTAATTAATGCTTTTTTTTTTCCTCCATAAAATAATCAATTCTTCTGCCTCTATAAAATAATCGATTCTTCTGAAGTCTATGATGTTTTTAAAGTTAACGAAAGCTGCAAAAGAAAAGTGCCGAAAGTTTTAACCATTTTCTCTCGTAGCAAAACCTAGTGCTCCAATTATTATTGGTATGAATATGAATTCGTAGTCTGGATTTAGAAGCTGGAAGTTTCGAAGCAGTTGTCCACAGATATCCTCTTTTCCTTAGATTTTTAAGATGTTTATATCTGCAGGGCAGTTGACCTCTATGATGCTACATACCTTTGCTTCTCTGTCCCAAACAACAATATCTGCCCTGTTATGTATACATTTGACAAAAGTTCTGATGAGAATATTCCACCAGTATTCCTTGAGTTAGTGTTTATGAATGTATTCCATAACAGAGGAATTTTCTAAGTTTATTGCAGGACAGTCTTGTAAATTGTTTTAGCAACAACATCTTGCTGCATAGGGAGGTAGTACCGTGACGACATTTTAGGACAGCTGCTAATCACATGTGTAATATCTTCCACAGAAACATGACATAGCCTACATTTGCGGTTGCACCTTGGGATTCCAAGTATGTCACTGCTTGTCTTGTTCACCAGGTACTTTGTGGCAATCTCCTGTTCCTGGATTGCAAACGCATAGCCTTCAAAGTCCGATGTGATGTAGTGGTCTTGTGCCCAAGAGAGGCTGCGCTTCGTGTCAATTCTACTGTCTTCTTCAAGCTTCTGGGCAACATACTCATGCACGGTCTTTGTTTGTTTTATATGCTGAGTGCTTTCCATCCAGGTCTTCTCTGAAGCAAGAGAGCCCAGCTGTTTTGGCCCTGTATAGGAAGTCATCAGGAAGAGAGTGTTTCTTGAGGAGTTCATTGCCAACTCGTCCAATGTTGCTCACTATATGTATGTATGTATGTATGTATGTATGTGTATGTATGTATGTATGTATGTATGTATGTTTGTATGTATGTATGCATGCATGCATGCATGCATGTATGTATGTATGTATGTATGTATGTATGTATGTATGTATGTATGTATGTATGTATGCATGCATGTATGTATGTATGTATGTATGTATGTCCATACACGCGCGCACACACATAAGCATACATATGTATGTATGAATGTATGTATGTCATTATTCAGTTTTATTTCAAAATTTCTTGCCAATAGAGTAGGAGCCAGTTTCTAACCTAGATCCATTGAAATTTCAACATCAACAACAGTATATTTTTGAATCAGTGTGTGTGTTTCTTGTTGGTATAATGATCTTAAGGCGGCGAGCTGGCGAAATGCTTAGCGGTATTTCGTCTGCATTACGTTGTGAGTTCAAATTCCGCCGAGGTCGACTTTGCCTTTCATCCTTTCGAGGTCGATAAATTAAGTCCCAGTTACGCACTGGTACAGTTACGCACACACATAGACACACACTACAGGCTTCTACACAGGTTCCGTCAACCAAATTCATTGACAAGGCATTGGTCAAACCGAGGTTATAACAGAAAACACGTACCCAATGTGCCGTGCAGTGGGACTGAACTAGAAATCACGTGGCTGCAAAGCGAGCTTCCTAACCGCACAAGCATGCCTGCTCATTTTCTTCTAAAAAAGAAGACTCTTTATCGTTATATTCTTTTGATCCGACCGACTAACAACCTAAACCTGTAGCAATATGCAACCCATAAACTTCTTCACAAACATCTGTCATACAAAGAATGACGTAAAGGGCTTGAATTGTAAAAGTTTTGTGTGAGAGCTATGGTCGCTCGATTAGCTTGAAATAGCAGCCAAGTCTTCCTGAAACCACACGTTACT
This sequence comes from Octopus sinensis, assembly GCF_006345805.1. Lineage (NCBI taxonomy): Eukaryota > Metazoa > Mollusca > Cephalopoda > Octopoda > Octopodidae > Octopus > Octopus sinensis. The sequence goes on from NC_043002.1 coordinate 97,803,540, forward strand.
GTCTAAAAAAAGGAGAAAAAACAAGTGGATGCACTGGGCAGTGTATTTCTAGATGCATTAATATGAAAAACAACAAAAATAGCCAGGCTGGTCACGACTGGAGTACTTTGTAATCATGTGTGTACAATCGATTGGATGTAACAGTAACAACAACACAAACAAAACAAACCAATACACACATACATATAACCAGACACTTACACGCACACTGACATTTAAATACATAAACACAGATACTCACTCACACAGACATACGCACACATAAACACATACACACAAATACACTTGCACATATATACACATATGCACATAAAGAATTCCTTTCAGGTTTGGCGCCATTCAGTAAGTTGTAATATCTATATATATATATAAGTGAGGTTGTGTGGTGTCTGTCTCCTACGATTTAGATTCCTAACTACTCCCACATTTTGCGGTGCAGTTTAACAAAAAGCGGGTATCTTATAGTCGTGATTCATATCGAGCCCTTCTGGGTATTAGCGCGCGTCTACGATGAGTCTACGATTTAAAAAGAACATTTACCATCATTTTTTCCCATTTTTAATGCATTTTTGGCATATATAAGGGAAGTAACTCTCTAAAAATTTATTATTAAATCTCAGAACGTAAAAAAGCTACAGTAACACCCCACTTTGTGGTTAGCCATATTGAGATGGCTATTATACTTTACATCTCTAAAAATGCTTATATAGTTATTTCCCTTACAAACCCGAGCAACGCCGGGCGATACTGCTTGTTTAGTATAAACTCGGTGCGTGTGTGAATGTGTGTGTGCGTGTGTTTGTGTGCGTGTGTGCGTGTGTGTGTGTGTGTGTGCGTGTGTGTGTGTCTACGTGTACACGGGTATTTTAGTTCATGTATATGTGCGTGTACACGTGTATGTTCGTGCATGTGTGTGTTTTGTTGTTAGCGAGGAGGTGACGGGTGAGTGGTTGTGTGTGCGTGTGTTTTTGAAATATAAATCATAAGGAATTCCTGCTGTCTTTTAGAACTGGATCTTGGCATCATAACTAAGATTCCCTCCTCTCTGTGTTCTTGATGAGAAAAGGACTTCCACAAAACAATTACATTAATCACGAAAAAAAAGGCACGCTCGCACACACACACCACACACACACACACCACACACACACACACACACACACATTCACACACACATTCATACATACACACAACACACACATACATACACGCACGAACACACACATATACACACGCACACATTCATACATCTTGAACGCTTTATATTACCAATCATAACACAGCAGTTCCTATACAGTCAGGGACGTAACGCCGAACATTTAAAACTTATCGGCCCAGTCTACCTAACTCAAAGTAAATACTACAGAGTTATCTCCCGTACTTGTCGCAATTACTAAATTAATATTTAGCCCTTGAAAGTCGGCGAGCTGGCAGAAACGTTAGCACGCCGGGCGAAATGCGTGGCCGTATTTCGTATGCCGTTAAGTTCTGAGTTCAAATTATGCCACGGTCGACTTTGCCTTTCATCCTTTCGGGGTCGATAAATTAAGTACCAGTTACACACTGGGGTCGACGTAATCGACTTAATCCGTTCGTCTGTCCTTGTTTGTCCCCTCTGTGTTTAGCCCCTTGTGAGTAGTAAAGAAATAGGTATTTCGTCCGCTGAGGTCGACTTTGCCTTTCATCCTTTCGGGGTTGCATACTGGGGTCAATCTAATCGACTGTTCCCTCCCCAAAATTTCGAGCCTTGTGCCTAGAGTAGAAAAAAATATTTAGTCCTTTAACTAATGTTGTTTATTTCTCATCACGTAATTGTTTCTGATTAGATATTTTATGTTCACCATGGTAAATATGTTAACACTAACTTCTCTACAGTTTTTTTCTTTGTTTTATATACGATGTCTGTGATTAATTAACCCCAGTGAATTATTTTCATTCACAACCATCGGAGCGCGAAGCACTCCTCTCGAACGCAGGTTCGTGAGATGGTTGTGATATGTCAACAGTTTTGAGTAGGAACCGGAAAGAGAAGTATGAACACGCAATGCGCATGTGCACACTGGATTCGTAGAATAGAAGAGAAGAATAAAAACGCTATGCGCATGTCAAAATAAAACGGAAGAGTAGTATAAAAAAGCAATGGTCTGCACGCCACGACTGACATGACTCTCAGTCAGCTTTACTCTTTACTCTTTACTCTTTTACTTGTTTCAGTCATTTGACTGCGGCCATGCTGGAGCACCGCCTTTAATCGAGCAACTCGACCCCGGAACTTATTCTTTTGTAAGCCCAGTACTTATTCTCTCGGTCTCTATTGTCGAACCGCTAAGTAACGGGGACATAAACACACCAGCATCGGTTGTCAAGCAATGCTAGGGGGACAAACACAGACACACAAACACACACACGAATATATATATATATATATATATATTATATATATATATATATATATATATATATATATATATACATATACATATATACGACGGGCTTCTTTCAGTTTCCGTCTACCAAATCCACTCACAAGGCTTTGGTTGGCCCGAGGCTATAGTAGAAGACACTTGCCCAAGGTGCCACGCAGTGGGACTGAACCCGGAACCATGCGGCTGGTAAACAAGCTACTTACCACACAGCCACTCCTGCGCTTTGCTGCAATTTTCTTGCTTTGATAATGAAGAAGACTCTCTCCAACTTCCTGAATTCGATTCTTGCTGTGGTTAATTTTGCCTTTTAAATAAACAGGTCAGATTGGATGCCAGTATAATTGTGTGGTTAAGAAGCACGTTTCATAACCATTCGTTGTGAAAATGTTGTAATATGATAGTGGTGATGATTTCGTTATTTTGTGCCAGCATTGCCATTGCTGTGTTGTTGTTGCTGCTATTATTATTGTTACTGTGAAGGCGGTGAGGTGGCGGAATCGTTAACACGCCGGGCGAAATGCTTTGCGGTATCTCGTCTGCCGTTTCGTTCTGAGTTCAAATTCCGCCGAGGTTGACTTTGCCTTTCATCCTTCCGGGGTCGATAAATTAAGTACCAGTTACGCACTGGGCGGGGGGTCGATGTAATTGACTTAATCCGTTTGTCTGTCCTTGTTTGTCCTCTCTATGTTTAGCTCCTCGTGGGCAATAAAGAAATAAGAATCGCTAGCACGCCGGGCAAAATGCTGGCAGAAACGTTAGCGTGCCGGGCGAAATGCTTAGCGGTATTTCGTCTGCCTCAACGTTGAGTTCAAATTCCGCCGAGGTCGACTTTGCCTTTCATCCTTTCGGGGTCGATAAATTAAGTACCAGTTACGCACTGGAGGGGGGGGTCGATGTAATTGACTTAATCCGTTTGTCTGCCCTTGTTTGTCATCTCTATGTTTAGCTCCTCGTGGGCAATAAAGAAATAAGAATCGCTAGCACGCCGGGCAAAATGCGTAGCGGTATTTCGTCTGCGTTACGTTGTGAGTTCAAATTCCGCCGAGGTCGACTTTGCCTTTCATTCTTTCGGGGTCGATAAATTAAGTACCAGTTACGCACTGGGGTCGATGTAATCGACTTAATATCTATGTCTGTCCTTGTTTGTCCCCTCTGTGTTTAGCCCCCTGTGGGTAATAACGAAATAGGTATTTCGTCCGTTATTACGTTCTGAGTTCAAATTCTACCGAGGTCGACTTTGTCCTTTAATCCTTTCGGGGTCGATAAATTAAGTATCCGCGAAACACTGGGGTCGATGTAATCAACTACTCTTCTCCCAAATTTTTCCTCTAAATTTCAGCTCTTGTGTCTATAACAAAAACGATTATGGTTGTGTTGTGGTGGTAGTGTTGTGGGGTTGGGATTGTTTTGTGGTGGCTTTGTGGCAATAATTTCTTTTGGTGATGGTATTGTGATGTAATGGTGTTTAATTTTATTCTAGTCATGTTCTGTTGTAGTAATCGTGTGGTGATGTGGTAGTGATATTGTA
>NC_043002.1:97809993-97827493 GCF_006345805.1 Octopus sinensis
ATATATATATATATATATATGCGTGTGTCTTTGTGTTTGTGTTTGTCCCGCACCCATCGCTTGACAACCGATGTTGGTGTGTTTACATCCTCATAACTTAGTTCAGCATAAAAGTCTCATAGAATAAGCCCTGGGGTCGATTTCTGCGACTAAAAAAAATCTTTAAGGCGGTGCTCCAGCATGACCGCAGCCAGCTAACTGAAACAAGTAACACCAACTGCGAACTAGTAACTGACGTAATTCCACAGCATATATAGGTTCGAGGACTATAAATTTTTGTTCTTTTTATGTAGGTCACTCGTTCTCGTTGGGTGCGTGTAGTTGGTAAGTTAACTCAATATTTGATTGTATTTTAAGTACCCTCTTTTTTTTTTTACCATCTCCCTTCCTTTTGTATGGTATATAGTGAATTTTTCAAGAGTAAGTATACCTCCGAAATTCTAAGTAATAGATATTTTACAAATGTTTTGACTCTGTAACACCCATATACTTTAAATTAATTTTTTTAGTGATTTTAGTTTTAGCTGTTATAAGTAAAAAGAGAGTAAAAGATCATTGTTAATCTTCATAACTTTCACTTCCACCGGGAAGAGATGAGCAGTAGAATGGTAGAATATATTGTAGCCCAATGAATTGACAGAGTAGTAAGAGTAACCGATAGAATGTCTTGTCAAATTTATTCCCGTTCTCTATGTTCTGAGTTCAAATTCCTGCGAAGTAAGCTTTGTATCGTTGCGGTGTCGAAAATAAAATACCAGTCCCAAAAGGTATCGGTGTCGATGGTAGCATTAGATTTTGTGTAGTGGAGGCGCAATGGCCCAGTGGTTAGGGCAGCGGACTCGCGGTTTCGATTCCCAGACCGGGCGTTGTGAGTGTTTATTGAGCGAAAACACCTAAAAGCTCCACGAGCCTCCGGCAGGGGATGGTGGTGATCCCTGCTGTACTCTTTCACCACAACTTTCTCTCGCTCTTACTTCCTGTTTCTGTTGTACCTGTATTTCAAGGGGCCGGCCTTGTCACTCTCTGTGTCACGCTGAATATCCCCGAGAACTACGTTAAGGGTGCACGTGTCTGTGGAGTGCTCAGCCACTTACACGTTAATTTCACGAGCAGGCTGTTCCGTTGATTCGGATCAACCGGAACCCTCATCGTCGTAACCGACGGAGTGCTTCCCTAGATTTTGTGTGATGATGGAACTAAACTTCCTATTCTAATCTATTCTTAGCTGTGGAATGTTGTTGAACAGTAACGCCATACTCTCTTAACCTAAGTGGCTGAACGCAATATGAATTGACTGTTTTTTTTAAAAAATTACTTCAGATACTTAGTGAGATATGCAGAAGTGGCTTGTTTTGAAGATGTGTTTCTTTTTTCTTTAAAAAATTTCTTGCTCGCTTTTATTAAAATAAATTTAATTTATGTCACATAGTAATAACAACTTAGACAGCGGGCTGGTAGAAACGTTAGCACGCCGGTCGAAATGCTTAGCGGTATTTCGTGTCTTTACATTCTGAGATCAAATTCCACCGAGGTCGACTTTGCCTTTCATCCTTTGGGGGTCGATGAATTAAGTACAAGCTGCGTACTGGTGTCGATCTAATCGACTGGCACCCTTCCCCAAAATTTCGAGTCTTGTGCCTAGAGTAGAAAAGAATAGTGAAGAGCGAGTGTACAATTTGCATGAAAGTGCTTTCTGTTGTAAAGAAGGATCAGAAACTATGTATTGTTTCATCGTATAAAAGAGGGTTAATACGCTTTTGTCCAGAAATACCGTTTTCAATATTTAAATTTCCCCCTATCCCCACCGCAATTTCTTAATTTGTAACATTTTTCGAAGCTTTTTGTTGTCTACGTAGACAAATACAGAGATTACGAATCTGGGAAATACATACATACATACATACATACATACATACATACATAGATACACATACATACATACATACATGCATGCATGCATACATACATACATACATACATACATGCATACATACATACATACATACATACATGCATGCATGCATACATACATACATGCATGCATGCATACATACATACATACATACATACATACATGCATACATACATACATACATACATGCATACATACATACATATATATACATTTTTTATAGTGTAAATTTTTCTTAGAGAAACACTCAATGCTCCTCCCTCCACCTCGCCCACCTATCAACTACCAGCTTCCAAAAAGCTGAAATCTCCCAATCTTTCACTTTTTGCTGATGTTTCCCGCATGTGTAGGATTCTACTGAAATAGAATTAAAAAATAGCAGACCACCACCAAAAAACCCCGACATGCCAGAAACAACAGGTAAACGACATTATTTTTGAAGAAACTTCTCCGTTTTTCAAAAAGCTAAAAGTGAAATATTGGGAGTGTGTAGCTTTTTGAAAGTGGTGAGGTGATGGGGGTAAAATTCTTAAAAATTCATGCTCTCTGTTTTTTCTCCATGAATTACAAAAAAAAAAAAAAAAAAAAAATTAGAAAAAAGTAAAAAAAATTAATTTGGTGTGGAGAGGGAGAAAATTAAAATATTGAGAACGTATTTTGAGGGTGAAATCGTAATCTCCCATATCCCAAACATAGGATTCGGAAGAAATTTAGGAAAAAACTAAGGGGGAGACGGAAATGTCTCCTCGGACATGCCAGAAAGAAGAGATAAAGGTCAGGTTTTCTGGGAAATCTTCCTTTTAAGTCTATATCGAAGATCAGGTTTTTAAGTATGCTGATCGTAAGCACAAATTACACAATAGAAAAATATCATTTCAAGATCATGTAAATTTGCGCGTGCACACTGCAAGAAATAACATAATTCGCACAGAAGTTTTACCTTGAGTGTGTGTATGTGTGTCAAGGGAAGTTATTATATGGCATTATGTCGTTTGAAAAAGCAAAGTTGTCAACTCGATGTATATGGGATCATATGATTGTTCGTGAATTTCCGCAAAATTGTTTTGATTTCTGTATGCTTTGAAGAGAGCAGAAGTTGAAAGAGAGGATAAAGTGAAAAAGCGACATTTGCTTTGAAGTGAGAGGAGAAAGTAAAAGAAAAGAGAAAGTGTAGGATGTACGTTATATGAAATGGACGTGTGTGTGTAAGAAAGAGAGAAAGTGAGAGTGAGTGAGAGAAGGTGTGTTTTGTGACGTGTGAATTTTTTGGCATGTATAAGTGGCACTCACTCGCTCTCTCTCTCTCTATCACACACACACACACACACGTCTTTCATACACACGTACATAGCGGAGGGAAAGAATACGCATACCACCCGTTTTCGACGTAAACACCGGAGTGCGTATTCTTTATCTTCGCTCATAAATACATATGCATATATCTTTTTGTGCGAGAGAAAGAGAGAGAGAGAGAGAGAGAGAGAGAGAGAGAGAGGAGAGAGAGAGAGAGAGAGTGTGTGTGTGTGTGTGTGTGCGAATGTATTTCCTCATAACATATAGAAAAATGGATGTCTTTTCAGTTATTTTTGGTTGTGGCTTATTTTAATACAATATTTATGTGTACATTTTCATAAATGTTTGACTGAGTAGAATTCTACGCATGCGTGAAACATCGGACGAAAGTGAAACATTGGAAGCAAGTCGAAATATTGTCCGATTATAACCTGAAATTGTGTGACCCAACGTAGTTGCCGAAATTATTTTAATTATAAAAAAGAGTTGTTGAGTCAAAAACATAGTTTATTTGGTAGAGAAATAATAAGCAGGTTTCTTTACTATAATACAGATGGGACTAATTCTGAGAAACATTACTTTCATTATTCACATATCGTCACTCTTGTAATGCAGCACTGTAATTTCGGTTCAAATTGAAAGTATGAAACTATTTTCATTTTCTAATGAAACTTGGTCGTTGTAGAGAAGTGTATTTGAAATAACCATAGGCGTAGGAGTGGCTGTGTGGTAAGTAGCTTGTTTACCAGCCACATGGTTCCGGGTTCAGTCCCACTGCGTGGCACCTTGGGCAAGTGTCTTCTACTATAGCCTCGGGCCGACCAATGTCTTGTGAGTGGATTTGGTAGACGGAAACTGAAAGAAGCCCGTCGTATATATGCATATATATATATGCGTGTGTGTGTTTGTGTGTCTGTGTTTGTCCCCCTAGTATTGACAACCGATGCTGGTGTGTTTATGTCCCCGTTACTTAGCGGTTCGGCAAAAGAGATCGATAGAATAAGTACTGGGCTTACAAAAGAATAAGTCTCGGGGTTGAGTTGCTCGATTAAAGGCGGTTCTCCAGCATGGCAGCAGTCAAATGACTGAAACAAGTAAAGAGTAAAGAGTATAGCTGGTTATTGAGATATCGTAGAAAATATGTAAATGAAAATAAAGTTTATTTGAAATGTGTAATTGATTTGATTGTTCTGGTCTTAACATCAGTTGGTAAGAATAGAAGTCATCTGACGACACCTTTTTGTTTGTAATTGGCTATCTTGTTGCAGGTTCAATCCATAGAATATTGATATGATACCCATCTTGTCCATTCCACAGAATAAGAGTATACCGGAGAGCATGATAAGAGGGATGAGTCTGTGAAACATGTTTAGAGTTGTTACCTCGGGCACGAATGAGAATTTCATGATTTTCATGGGGATCACCAACCGTAAGGATGGCTACTTCATTAGATGTGGGCTCATTAAAACAGCGTAAAATGTCCTTTACTATAGTTTACTATAGACGTAAGGAAAGCAGAAACACACTCATAGAATTGATAATATTGAAAACAGCAAAATGTACACATACGAAGTTCAAGCAAAACGAAATGTAGTCCATACAGGTGCAAAACATACATTCTGTAGCTTAGTTATGCCATAAAAAAAGGAAAGTCACCAATTTAGCAAATTGTCACCTATGCGACTCCAATGTAACAAAGTACAGAAAGTGAACATTTATTTGGAGCATGTAGTAAATGTTATAAAATTCACGATTGAATATCACGGTGAAGAATGTGAAAGTCGAAGAAAATTCAGAAGGCATGATTCAGTTTTTCATACAAAATTAATTTATTTCACAATTTTGAAACGAACGCTGAACGAAGTGTATAGAAAGGAAGATGCTATTGTACCGTTAATTTAAAATATTTGCTGAAGGATGTATGTAGTAAGATATAAATAAATTTGACATTACTACATATTTTTTAACTGTGTAACGTTTATAGGCTAAAGAATAAATACTGACTAACGCAGTAAAAAGGTTGTGCGACGTTGATATTCACAGTGATGAAGAATACAAGGACTATAAAAAAAACATTATCTTGAAACTGGTTAGAAGGAGTGGAATAACATTTCTGTAATTATACTGAAAGATCCGCTGAGGCTTTCAATTTCTCCAAGTTTCCGAATTTGTTATAAGCAGAATAACATTTTTTGTCCAGATAATATTAGCGACTATTGTGAGTGGCGTTAAATCAACCAAATTTTCATACTGGTAGTACTTCAAAGTTCGTTTCAGCGCGTTTCACTGTTGGGTGGAAGAAAGTTACATACATAAACTAAGACACACACGTACATTAACGCACACCTGAAGCCTATCTCTGTCCCTGTGTGTGTTGGTCGTCACAAAATGTATATATACTGACAGATACATACAACGTCACACACATATACTTGCCAGTCATCGGCCTAACTTAGGTAACGAACGCGCGAACACACTCATATAGAAAATGTGCCGTCATTGTCGTTATGGTGGTGATATAAAATGTCGTTTGCGATAGGTGACTAAAAGAAAAAGATAATATTAAATTTTGTAATGCAAATATGTGAATGAAATAGAGTTTATTTGGTAGCCAAAAGTGTACTGAATTTTTTGATACCATACGTCAAACTCGGCAACTATGGTTTTGGAATGCATAAGGAACACACACACACACCACACAAACTCTCTTTGATATATATATAATATATATATAATATATATATATATATATATATATATTATAATATATAAATCGAATTTAAAGTTTAAGAATTAAGGTTTAGAAAGTAGGCGTTAAATGCAGTATCCAAACCTTACTTCAGAGTTAGTCCCAGGTAGTGTGTCTGCGGAGCACGTTCACGGCTTAATGTGTTATTACATCATTCCACGCCCACTAGGGAGCGGTGTAATATAAAGCCGAAACGATTGTTGTGCTAATAAATTCTTCAAGTTACACTACGCCTCCCGTATCAACCTTTTAAAATACATGCATACATACACACACACATACATACATACATACATACATATATACATACATACATACATACATACATACATACACATACATACATACACACACGACGGGCGTCCATGCAGTTTTTGTCTACCAGATTTACAAACAAGGCACTGGTCGATCCACATTTACCGGTAGAAGACACTTGCCGCGTCGTGGGATTGAGCACAAAACCACGTGGTTGTAAAGCGAGCTTCTTAACTATAGAGCCATGGCTGGAACCAGTAAAAGAGTAAAAGACCACATGGGTTGTGGTTTTGTTAATTGGTGCCACGTTACATTCTTGAAATCTCTTCGCCTGGGCGGTTAATCCACTGGAAATGATGTCTTCTGCTCTCTGGTTAATTTAATGCTTCGTGCTTTTTTTTTTATTGTTGTGTTGTATTGTTGTTATGTTTGTTGTTTATTGACTTCGCCCTGTATCTTTATATGAGAGGGTGGGGGACTGAGGTTGAGTGAAATAGAGAGATTTACAGGGGAATGAGATTGAGAGGTAGAGAGAGGTACTGAGTGTATGAAAGAGAGAGAGCGTGAGAGTTGATGAGCGAGAAAGAGGAGTAAAGAAAAAGAAAATGTGTTTGTGAGTGAGAAAGAGAGAGAGAGAGAGAATGAGAAGCGCAAAGAAAGAGAGAAAGTTAGTGAGTGAGCGAGAGAGAGAAAGAATGAGCGGGAGGGAGTGAGGGACAGAGAGGGAGAGAGAGAGAGAGAGAGAGAGAGAGAGAGAGGGAGAAAGATTTAAAATATTTCCCCTTTGATTCTCTGTTAAATTTGAAGTTTCCTTTTTTTTTTATTACTATGTCGCCGCCCAGTCATTTTAAATGAGAGAGAGTGAGTGCGAGAGAGTGAGAGAGAGTGAGAAAGATAGAGAAAGAGAGAGAGTGTGAGAGAGAGGAATAGAGAGATCAAGTGAGAAAGGGCCGTAAGTCTTCTGAGAGGTGAGTGACAGAGATTTGAAGGTATAAGAGAGAAAGTGAAGGAGAGATTAGGAGTGAGAGAGAGAGATTAAGAGGGAGAGAGAGTGAGAGAGAGAGAGAGAGAGAGCATTTGTGGGAGGAAGGAAGAAGAGGAGAGAGTTGGGTGGATGAGTAAGAGGAAGAAAGAGAGAGAAAGAGAGATGAGGAGTTAGTAGGAAAGTGAAAGAGAGAAAGAGAGAGAGAGAGAAAGAAAGAGCGAAATAGTGAAAGAGAAAGAGAGATATACACACAGAAAGTGAATGAGAGAGGCTGAATGCGAGATATAGATAGAGAGAAAGAGAGAGAAAGAGAGAAAAAGAAAATAGAAAAAGATAGAGAGAGCTAGGGAGGGAAGGAGATGAATAGATAGATAGCTAGATAGAGATAATGATAGATAGATAGATAGATAGACAGATAAAGAGATAGATAGAGAGAGAGAGAGACAGAGAGAGACAGACAGAAAGCGAAAGAGAGAGAGAGAGCAAACGAGAGCGTATGTATAATTATTATAAGCAATATGGTTTTCGTTGTTTATTAACGTTTTTAATACTGCGTCAAAAAAGCAACCATTTGTAAAACGACTATTTATGCATCTGTATTATAGTCAATGCGTGTATGTGTGTTTGCGCATGCTTATACAACGTTCTAAATCTGTGTGTGAATGTGTGTATATATATATATATATGTGTGTGTGTGTGTATGTATGTGTGTGTGTGTGTGTGTGTGTGTGTGTAAAGGCATCAGTGAGAAAGCATGTGTATTGTATTGTATGTATGTATGTATGTATGTATGTATTGCCCCACGCAAATATGTGTCGGTTGTATTTGTATACCGGTGGGACACATGGGTATGTGTGTGTGTGTGTGTGGTTTAGTTCAATTGGTATAGCAGTAGACAGAAGTAGCTGTGTGTATATGCGTGCGCATGTAGATGTACTGAGGTATGTGCACACCACATGCGTATACAAACGCATATCTATATACACATGTGTACATACGCATGAATATATTATAATCACATACGAATGTGTACATGTATGTGTGTATGTATACATTCAATAATAATATATATATATATTATATATATATATTATCTATATATATATATATTATATATATATGTATATATATATGTAAGTATATATATATGTATATATATATATGTATATATATATATATGTATATAATATATATATATAAATATAATGTAAAGTCTATATTATATATATACTGTATATATATACATGCACATATAAATATATATATAAATGTATATATATATATATGTGTGTATGTGTGTGTGTGCGTGTATGTATATATATATCCAAACAAATATATGTGTATATGTATACTGTTGAGTTAATCACTCAGTGATTGTGTTGTGTGTGCGCTAACTGTACTAAGATATAGGCACTCACGTGCACACATACGCACACAACACATCACACACACACACACACACACACACACACACACACACACACACACACATCACCACACACGACACCGATTATTTTGTTTTTGTACCCATGTGTATGCGTCCGTGATTGAATGTGTAGGTTTATGCCTTGTAATATCGCTGAAGGTGTTGTGTATAGTGTCTAGTTATCTGTCCCGGGAGAAACATTAACTGCCATTTAAGGCCGCAGATTAATTTGAACTAGAAGTGAGAAATCTCTCATGATGTGTGTTCTGCACTCACACAATTATTTTCTCTCACACACCAAATTTTGTCTTCAAAAAAATTTTGGTTTTTAAAATTTAACCCTGAAGCAGGGGCTGTGCATTTAGCCTTAAGAAGCGGGCGCAAAGCAACTCGGTCCGGTAAAATTGATTTAGTTAAAGTTTTTTCTTGAGCAAGTCGAGAGTTGCCCAGGCAAAAATATATGCAAGAAGCGAATTCCAGAGGAGGTGTCAACATCCTGGAGAGAAAAAGATGGGCGTGGTGATTAATGTGTGTTTTAAGTGGTGGCGGCGATGAACACTACAAGGAGCGACGAACGGAATGGTGGGAATATGTCAGGAGCGCTTTGGTGGAGTTTGTACATGAACAACGAGTACCGAAGAACAGAGACAAAAGTGGTTGACAACGCAGAGAGGAAGCAGTACATAGATGAAATGTGATGGAGGGAAGTTTCGTACCCATTAATCGGATGGTCATTCCTTGGAAGTTCTCTTGGATATGTATCCTTGGAGTTTTCCCCGTTTGTGACTGAAACAAAACAGCGGTTTTTCCAATTTCAGGACATTTATAGCTTTTAGATTTATTGCACACAAAGTTGAGAAAGGCGCATGGCTTAGTGGTTAGGGGATTCGGCTCATGATCGTAAGGTCGTGAGTTCGTTTCCCAGCGGCGCGTTATACCCTTGAGCAAGACACTTTATTTCACGTCGCGCCTGTCTGCTTAGCAGGCAAAAAAAAAAATGAGTTGTACTTATAATTCAAAGGGGCCAGTCTTGTCACACTTTGTGTCCCGCTGAATCTCTCAGAGAACTACGTTAAGGGTACACGTGTCTGTGGAGTGCTCAACAACTTGCACAATTATTTCACGAGCAGGCTCTTCCGGTGATCGTGCCAACTGAAATACTCGTTGCCGTAACTGACGAAGTGCCAGATTTTATAGAAAGTTATTGAGTTCACAGAAATTGCAGTTTTCCAAACTTGATGGTCAGTGGTATTAGATTAGTTTTTAAGGCGGCGAGCTGGCAGAAACGTTAGCACGCCAGGCGAAATGCTTAGCGGTATTTCGTCTGCGTTACGTTCTGAGTTCAAATTCCGCCGAGGTCGACTTTGCCTTTCATCCTTTCGAGGTCAATAAATTAAGTACCAGTTACACACTGGGGTCGATGTAATCGACTTAATACCTATGTCTGTCCTTGTTTGTCCCCTCTGTGTTTAGCCCCTTGTGGGTAATAAAGAAATAGGTATTAGATTAGTTTTTAAGGCGGCGAGCTGGCAGAAACGTTAGCACGCCGGGCGAAATGTTTAGCGGTATTTCGTCTGTGTTACGTTCTGAGTTCAAATTCCGCCGAGATCGACTTTGCCTTTCATCCTTTCGAGGTCGATAAATTAAGTACCAGTTACGCACTGGGGTCGATGTAATTGACTTAATACCTATGTCTGTCCTTGTTTGTCCCCTCTGTGTTTAGCCCTTTGTGGGTAATAAAGAAATAGGTATTAGATTAGTTCAATTGTTTTCTGAGATTGACTATGAAAAGTCAAAGTCAGTCTGGAGCCTAACCACTGAAAATGCAAGATTTTCTTCAAATAGGACGCCAATCCGTCGCAGAGTACTTTGTCAGTTGCCACCAGTACTCATTTTCAGTTGAGTGTACCAGAAAATCATGAAATGAAATTCCTTATTTAAGGACGCGGCGTATTGCCCAGTCCGAAAATTGAATTCGTGACCTATCGATCGTAATCCCAAACCATTGTGCTATGAGCCTTCACGAGCTCTACTTTACATTTCTTTTATTACTTCAAAGAGGTTGGGTTAATGTCCATGACATTTCAAGTTTTCTCCAAGACTGATGCAACCAATGTCCACCCTGAACGCACTTTAACTATTGAACTATAGACATGCTATCATTTCTTCACTTTTATATCTTCTACCGTTACTGTTGTTGCCTCTTCACAGAGCTGGCTGGTTTTGTGTCATTGGCACTCGGGAACTCCTGTCTCACTCTTCTCCCTTCGTCTTGTCACCCATATGGTATCCACTGCGAGCAATCGTCCCATAAACCACTTTGTCCAGTACTTCTTCCAGAATGTCCTCAATTTCTCCCCGAGAGATATCTGCATGTCATTTACCCAATAAATACGAGAGTCCTTGTATGAGTCTTTAGCGAAGTAAAATCAATATGATGCGGTTGTTGGGGTCACGATCGATAGAAACCAATGTCTAAAATGAAGTAGATTTGTTATCATTGATTAATCGATATGTAATCTTTGATTATGAGGAAATTTTATAGCAAGAAAAGTTGCTAATTTAGCGTTTAAAGGACGATCTCAAATTAAACAGTCTTCATTAGAGCGTTGCACTTCAGTGAGAATTCCATTTGATACTCGTTGGGTATATTGCTGCTGCTAGGGCGAGTTATGATTGGAAACACGCAAGACAGAAGACCTTACAAGATCATTAACACAACCCATGAGAAGCGCATGCAAACTCTTCGCTTCTCTTCTTGGTCAAAGTTTTTAGAAAATAATTAAAAAGATTTTAAATTTCATATATTTGCCACAAAACTTCAATTAGTTTAAGGAAGCAGCAACAGAAGATTAAGACATTTATATCTCCCTCCACCCGCAAGAACGAGTATTTCCAACTGGGAATCGAAACTAGGTTGTTGAAAACTAAAGACGGCCAATCGTCTGTGTGAACCCAAGTGAAACGACAAATTTTTATTTTTTTTTAAAATTTGAATTAAATTTTTTCTTTTATTATTATTTGAGTATTTTAAACTTTTCATTCCCTTGAAATTCTTCTGCTTTTTGTCACCCTCTTTCTCATTTTCTTTAACACTAACAAAGAAATACATAAATAAACAAGGCACCCTTTATGGACTATACTCACCAGCGTTCTATTCAACGAGAAGGAAACGTTTGCCTAGTATTTTAATGGCATTTTATTACTCCCATATGGAGTGAAATCTATTTACACCCATTTTATTTCTTACCCTTTTTCTCTTCACATACTCCAACAACGAATCACTCCCTCTTCAATTAGCATTCTTTTTGTTATAAGACACGTTTCTTCCGTCTGTTTTATATCTCGCTTTCGCTCAAATTACTTCCTTCTCATCTATCTATCTATCTATCTATCTATCTATCTATCTATCTATCTATCTATCTATCTATCTTTCTTCAAGTACCACTTGAAAAGGAAAGTGAGAGTAGAGAGGCAAGTTTTGTCTAGCGAATGTTTAAAAAAGATGGGTGATGTAGCAAGAATGGCACGTATGAATGACGAAGCCACCTTGAGCATAGTCCTATGAACCCAGAAATCGAAAAACAGAGAGTTGCTTATTTGCAAAAAAAAAAAAAAAAAAGAAATATAAAATGTGACTTCATTGACCGAGGTTACCGTGGTCTTTTCCGTAGGCTTTTCTTTCCACGGGTAAACCTCACCTGTCCTCCCCTTTACAATTCATATTGACATTTCTGTGATAACGATCCTATTGATCAATTTTTTTTTCCTCTCCCCCCCCCTTTTTTTTTTTAACCCCCCCCCTTTTTTTTGTCCTCTTTCTCTCCTTTTACGATACCTTTTGATCGAAACTCCCCTTTCCTTTTTTTTTTTTTTTTTTTTTTTTTAAAAACATCAAAAAGAAAAGCTCACCGTTTAATTGTCTATCTGTGTGCAGCCCTGTGTGGCTAATAAAGAAACAATCTATCTATCTATCTATCTATCTATCTGTCTATCTATCTATCTATCTATCTATTTTTAAAAATTTTATTCCTCCCTTTTTGTCCTCTTTCATTGCCTTTACGATAACCTTTTGATCGAAAACCAAATCCCCTTTTTTTACCCCCAAAAGAAAACCTCTACCTTGTAATTTGCGTCCTGTCTGTGTGCATCCCTGTGTGGCTAATAAAGAAACATATCTATATCTATCTATCTATCTATCTATCTATCTATCTATCTATCTATCTATTATCTATCTATCTATCTATCTATCTACCTACCTACCTACCTACTACCTATCTATCTATCTATCTATATATATCTATCTATCTATCTATCTATCTATCTATCTATCTATCTATCTGTCTATCTATCTGCCTGCCTACCTACCTACCTACATACTTACCTATCTATCTATCTATCTATCTATCTATCTATCTATCTATCTATCTATCTATCTATCTATCTATCTATCTATCTATCTGCCTATCTATCTATCTATCTGAGTTATTTCGATTGTTTTTGCGTCATCTTTACTTTGACCAAGTTCAATGTCCTAAAATTTTGGAGAGAGGTGTGGAAGAGGTTGTTGTGATTTTCGTACCTTTCCAAATGGTCATAATGGCGTCAGTTGTTGATGACTTCAATCAAATGCATTCCAACCATCAAGCTCATTATCGATATACATACATACATACATGTAATATATATATATATATTATATATATATATATATATATATACTTCTTAGTAAAGTTAGTGAATTGTTGAATAAAGTTTATCATATATTTTTTTTTACTCTCTTTTACTTGTTTCAGTCATTTGACTGCGGCCATGCTGGAGCACCGCCTTTAGTCGAGCAAATCGACCCCGGGACTTATTCTTTGTAAGCCAGTACTTATTCTATCGGTCTCTATTGCCGAACCGCTAAGTGACGGGGACGTAAACACACCAGCATCGGTTGTCAAGCAATGCTAGGGGAACAAACACAGACACACAGACACACACACATATATATATATATACATATATACGACAGGCTTCTTTCAGTTTCCGTCTACCAAATCCACTCACAAGGCATCGGTCGGCCCGGGGCTATAGCAGAAGACACTTGCCCAAGATGCCACGCAGTGGGACTGAACCCGGAACCATGTGGTTGGTTAGCAAGCTACTTACCACACAGCCACTCCTGCGTCTATATGATGAACTTTATTCAACAATTTACTAACTTTACTAAGAAGTATGTATTCCCATCACCATAATAGTTCTCCATCGTTTATATCTTTAAATACTTATCATTTACCCATGTATATTACTATATACTCTATGTGGTTTGTTCTATGACAAACTAAGGAGATTTTTAACGAGTAATGCCGGATTGCTTGAATCCGTATATCGCGACTCATATATATATATATGTATATAATATATATATATTAGCATTAAAGACCAGTCGTTGCCGGGTCATAGTGCTAGTGCATGTATATATGTGTATATATATGTGTACATATTACATGTACATCTATATATATACATCTACACATAAAATACAAAATGCAAAGTTATATCTTGATATCGCTAGTGATAACAATACTCAAAATAGCAGACTGGAATTGTTAGTCCGTCTCTTGTAATTTCGATCAATTGTATCTTGTCCTCCCTCTTGTATAGAAGTGTAGCTACAATCCAGCCTACCTCTACTTCGGGGGGGGGGGATTTAAAACTTTTATCCGGGACGTCCTACGCCCCAGATATAAAGGTAAAAATAAAGTATTTCCACTTTGCAAGTTCGAGTCGAGTACTCCCTTGCACGCTCCGTTGACTCGGACCTTGCTTCTATTGTGGCGAATTTACCGCCTATGATTAGATACCTTTCATAGTTGCACAAAACAGTTTTCGAAGGTGCTTTCCTCCATGTGTTCAAAATTTCTTTTTTCTCTACATGTATATAGTTTATAGACAAAAGTCTTTTCTTTATAATTTAATTTTTTATTATCCATCTGGGTATATTCATTTCTGCACGCTAATTTTATTTTTAATTTATTCCCATTCATGTGAAACCACTTATTCAAGTTCAAATCTTTGGTGCAATTTTACCAATTGCTATCTTTACTTTTGTATGTTACTTTTAGTTTGATGTTTTTAAGTATTACTTACTACATATAATTCAATTGTTATTATTATTTTTATTGTTAAAGTGAAAAGTATCTGACATAAAAATAGAAGAAACGTTTTTGTTTCACTTTAACACGTAATACTGAAATAGTGGAGAAGATATGATATTGCTATGGACTCGCTCTAGGCAAGAAGTTGAACATTTTTTTTGCCCATGAATCTACATGGACCCTAAGTAGGCATGTGTAAAAATTTGAATGGAATGGTTGTGTAGTTCTCAAGTTTTAGGGAAACCACAGACAGACAGACAGACACACATTCTCAGTTGTATATATATATAAAAGATATATATATATATATATATATATAAAATATATGTATAATATATAATATAATTATATATATATATATATATATATATATATAATATATAATATATATATATATATATATATATATATATATATAAAATATATATTATATATATATATATACAATATATATATCTATTATATATATATAATTATATATATATATATATATATATATATATTGAATGTAATTGGTTGTGTAGTTCTCAAGTTTTAAGCAATCGTAGTGGAGAAGATATGATATTGCTGTGGGCTCGCCCTAGGCAAAAAGTTATATAGGCGTGGTTGTGTGGTAAGTAACTTGCTTACCAACCATATGGTTCTGGGTTCAGTCCCACTGCGTGGCACCTTGGGCAAGTGTCTTCTACTATAGCCTCGAGCTGACAAAAGCCTTATGAGTGGATTTGGTAGACGGAAACTGAAAGAAGCCCGTTGTACAGACATACATACATGCATACATACATAGATACATACATATATACATACACACACACACACATAAATATATGCATGTATGTATGTATGTATGTATGTATGTATGTGTGTATGTGTTTGTGTGTCCGTGTTTGTCCCCCACCATCGCTTGACAACCGATGTTGGTGTGTTTACGTCCCCATAACTTAGCAGTTCAGCAAAAGAAACCGATAGAATAAGTACTAGGCTTACAAAGAATAAGTCCTGGGGTCGATTTGCTCGACTACAGGTGGTGCTCCAGGATGGTCGCAGTTAAATGACTGAAACAAATAAAAGAATATATATATATATATATATATATATATATATATATACATACGTAGATACATACATACGTACACGCACACACACTTATACACACACACTTATACACACACACATATAAACACACACACACACACACACACACACACACACACACAGAGTAGGATAATAAAAAGAAAGTTCTTGGTACAGTGTTGTATATTTGAAAAAATAGCCGTTTTCAAACTGAAAAATGTGTTTTACTGGTTACTTAAATAGCAAAATATATATATAAAAAAACACAACGTACCTAGTAGTCAATGTTCATCGTACAGTGTACATGTTTTAAGTTCTTGGTTTGCTGTTCCCTGGGTTGGTGTTATCTCGTCGAGTATTGATGGTTAACTAGTCTCTTTCTCTAATATATTTAGTTCGCTTGTTCCTTTGCATTATAATTTTAGGTTCTTTTTGGGTGTAAGTTCTTTGTTTTAAAGGTACTGTTTTGTAACTATAAGATAATATCAAATGTTTACTTTGATGCTGTTGCTTGAAGTAATAAGCAGGTATAGGTGTAATGGATATACTCCTATTTCTTTATTGCCCACAAGGGGCTAAACACAGAGGGGACAAACAAGGACAGACAAAGGGATTAAGTCGATTACATCGACCCCAGTGCGTAACTGGTACTTAATTTATCGACTCCGAAAGGATGAAAGGCAAAGTCGACCTCGGCGGAATTTGAACTCAGAACGTAGCGGCAGACGAAATACCGCTAAACATTACGCCCAGCGTGCTAACGATTCTGCCAGCTCGCCGCCTTGTGTAATGGACATACTCCACTAATGCATCACTCCCGTTGGTTACTACTGATTCTCAGGCAGCATTTATGTTTTTAAAGCTGTTGCGCCGCCGGATTGAATTTTATTGCCCAACTGTCGAAACCATAGTGATATCCGTTTGGCAGCTGACGGTGAGAATACATGCTTCTTATAATTTGAAGTAATAAGCTGTTGCTTGAAGTAATAAGCAGGTATAGGTGTAATGGACATACTCCGCTAATGCTTCACTCTCGTTGGTTACTGCTGATTCTCAGGCAGCATTTATGTTTTTAAAGCTGTTGACGTCGTCGGATTGAATCTTATTGCCCAACTGTCGAAACCATAGTGATATCCGTTTGGCAGCTGATGATGAATATACATACTTCTTATAGTTTGCAGATTTTTTATGTCTTAGTCTCGTTATACTAGTTGTCCTTCATTCTTGTAAAGAGAAAAGTGTTTATAGATTCATAGTTTATGGGGATCACTTACATTGGTATTGGTTGGTTTTTCTTCATAGGTATTTCTATTAGGTTTAGACAACGCTCAGGTATTGGTGTCTATTTTTGTGTGGTTCTGTGGTATATATATATATATATATATATATATATATTAATATATAATATATATATATATATAAAATATACATACTACCTACATACATATACATATATTTATATAACATGTATGTATATATGTATTAGTGTGTGTGTGAATGTATGTATGTATGTATGTATGTATGTATGTATGTATGTATGTAACAGGCATTTCGGGTCCTTTATCGCAAATAGCTTTTACGTGGTAGTAGGGCGTGATAGAAATAACACCAAAATCTTTGGAACTGAGATACGTTGAATGCACTCGAAAAAATTTTTATAATG
>NC_043002.1:97837493-97838771 GCF_006345805.1 Octopus sinensis
GACAAAAGTAGTGCCGTCACCGTGACCTCGGGTCATCACCATGAATTGACCAATCAAAAGCAGCGCTGTCACCGTGACCTCGGGTCATCACCATGGATTGACCAATCAGAAGCAGCGCTCGCAGTATCTGACATATGTTAGATACCAAAATTATCTCAAAGTGTTCTCACTCACATGTGTGTAATAAATGTATGTATGTGTGTGTGTGGGTGTGAGTGTGTGTGTGTATGCACCCCCCTTTTTTCTGTGTGTAAGCACATAGATAGAAAATAAATAAATAAATAAATAAACAGATCAACATAGAGACGGATAGGTACATAGGTTACAAGGACAGATACAAGAACATAGGTTACAAGACACGGATCCACACATATAAAGATGCACATCCATACATACAAACATGGTACATAGTTGCATAACACACACACACAGACATGCACACACAAGGAGACAGCGGTGCATACATATACAAATACACACTCACACACACACATACATAGAAAATACACAAACACGGACATGCATGCACATAAATATGCAAGATACGTACATACAGATGCACACACATACATACATGTGCGATGATTTTCCGATAATCTTATATTTTACAGAGAAATTGGAAGCCCCGAATGTAAGTCAGCGCTTTATGCATAATTCAATATTATAGAGTTCTCTATTTCTAACAGAAATTCTGTCCTCAATAACTATAGATCATTTCTAAATGTAATTCTTTTTTTTCGTTTTGCATTTCCGTCTGTCTCTTGACAAAGCTTTCTTTCTCCAGCGTTCACCACGTCAGGATTAAACAGCCCTTAGCGCGAAAATTTTGACTGTCCTGATTTTGTTAGCAGCTTTGACGTTCCACGTATATCAAATTTTATCTAATTTGCTTTGGGGGAGCAATTGCTTTGACGAAGACACATCTTGTTACAATGTGGAGTAGGTAAAACTGCCAACAACTGATGAAGGGTTGTTTTTTTTATATGCCAACTCCACGCTGTATTTCTCTATGTAATTAAAATTCTTCTGCCAAGCCAAGCCGAGCCGAGCCGAGCCGAGCCGAGCCGAGCCGAATATATATGCAAATTTTATATATATATACTAGCAGTATCGCCCGGCGTTGCTCGTGTTTGTAAGAGAAATAACTATATAAGCATTTTTAGAGAGTTGTATGGCCCCTAGCAACCACACCTTTCAAGATAGGGGTTTGTCTAAGTTAGCCCACGGGCATCATCACCTCATTCTACATGTCCCTGTAAATTTTAGAGCGAATCGGAC
>NC_043002.1:97843871-97866371 GCF_006345805.1 Octopus sinensis
ACAGAGTGATGCGTTGTGTTCTCGAGCAAAGCACTTCATTTCAGGTTGCTCTGCGATCATTTCGACATCTCACATATGGCACCCAGTTGCACCTGTACAGGTACTGCCGCTAGGAGGGAGAGAGTGAGAGTACGTCTACAAAAACATTTGCTCACTATAAACAAATCATCTGTGTGGTTGTTCGGTAAGAAATTGTCGAGCACTCATACGTCGTCTAACACCGGGAGAATCCATTATATATATATATATATATATATTATATATATATATATATATATATATATATATATATAAATTGAGATAGGGGTTGTGAGTGTAACCCTCTATGGGATAACATATATCCAATATACTGCCAGTAAAGCACCCAATAAAGTTAATACATAAATGCTAAGAATTGCGATGCAAATAATTCATACTGTTTTGTTCTGTATTATTGTGTTTGATCTGATGTTCCTATGTAGTTGGTTCATAAATTATGTGAATGGGTATTATCTGGTAGTTGATTATTGATTAAAGTGTATTCCTCCATTTTCTTATTTTGTATATATATATATATTATTATATATATATATATATAGTTAATCCAAACAAGAAAACGCAGAAAAAAACACAGCAACGCAGGACGTGGAACAATTAAAGTATTATTGACGTTTAATGTTTCGAGCGGAGCTCTTCGTCGGAAACAAGGAGAAGGAAAGATCCCAAGAAGGGAAGACAGAGGAAAAAATATTTGAGCTGGTGGTGCTCAAGAGATCACATGTTGAAATATATATATTTTTTTATATATATATATGACATGAATTGAATTTTAGGCGAAGGAGCAACAAAGATTATCATGCGGAATAAGAATAACAAATACGGAGCGTTTACATGACTTCTGCCAATCTGGGATATTTAAAGTATACAGAGCATTCTGCATTTCTATACAGAGCATGGCATAATTTTTGGAGGCTGCAGGAGAGTGCATTTGTTTTGTAATTAGTCAACCATCAACTTCATTAGCAACCACGATGTGAAAACAAGAATATAGACTACAATAGACGTGCCTGGTTCGACAAAGTACTTTATCTTTTGTTTGTTTACATTAACCGATTTTATAGATAAGCTCCAGCTTCGCAAGACACTGTGGCTCATGGGAGTGGGTGAGGCTGTACAAACACACACATGCACGTACATACAAGTGCATAAAGAATACTCCCTCCCCTGTGTATGTATGCATATATATATATATATGTGTGTGTGTGTGTGTATATGTATGTATGTGTGTATATGTATGTATATATATGCATGTATATATATATATGTATGTATGTATATATATGTATGTATATATATATATATATATATATATGTTTGTGTGTGTGTGTATATATATAATGGTGTTTATTTGGTTACGGAAAGAAGTATGAACTGTCAGACTCTTAGTGGAAGTGGGTGTCAGATTTAGCACATTGACATAGATTCTTCTGAGAATAGAAATCAGGTGTGCACACCATTTTGACGTGTTTCTGTCGCATCTGTTACGCACAAAGGTGATAGCCATTGTAAAAAGGGAGAGATGAACATTACATCTCTGTGCTTAATTTTGTAATTAATTATATACGATATCATGTTCTCCCACCCCATTGCCTATTACCATTTTAAGTGTTTAAATAAGTTGGGACTTTGGTGTGTCAGTCCACCGAAAAACTATTAATTTTGAGTTCTTTTGCTCACCTTTATCACTTTTCTATTTCCGTTATAATCTTGCTCAATTAAAATTTTCTTGATTACTACGTGATGTGCCTTGACTATTACTCCAGCCTTATGTTCTATTAATCATAAATAGCTGTCGATTGATAGAAGGGTTAGAGAGAGCGTCAGACAAAATGCGTCGCAGTGCATAGCAATGGCACTCTTTATGTTCTGAGTTTAAATCACCCTGTTCACCTTTAGAACAAATTATTAGTTAAATACTGAGGTCAACTTAAATGTTCGTAAGAGATAATCTAAATGTTAATGGAATCATAAGAGAAAACGGTAGTATGGTTTTTGTATTAGAATTGATTTGTTTTAGATCGATACAAGAACTATTGGCTTTTATAAAAGACATAGAGATTGATTGATTTGAGTCCAGTATATAATCGATACTTATTTCATCGTTTCGCGGTGGATAAAATAAAATCGTTTCTGGTAGGAATTGAACTCAAAATAATTTCTTATATAAACACATAACCACTAATTTTTGGGGTGGATGGAGAGTTGTAAATCGAGTAAATCGACCTCCTTATACTTGATTAGTACTTTATCGATCCCAGAAAGATGAAGGCTAAAGTTGACTTTGGCAGGATTTCAGATCAGAAAGTAAAATATCGGAATGAATAGCGCGAGGCATGTTTTCAGGCGCTCTAACGATTCTGCTTTTCTGATTTTCATCATAAGCAATGGGGTCACATAGGTTAGGGAAGGGAACAGTCAATATATGAATACCCACCCCATAAGATAAACGGATCTTTATTTTATTGCTCACGGAAAGATGAAAACACGGAAAACGACGTTCGTAGTATTCTTGAAACTCAGAACATAAAATGACATATCTATATGCTACAATAGTCCTTTGCTCCACCGATTTATCTATTAATCTAAACAAGTCTAAAGCTCGCTACGTATTTTATTGTTCACTGAAAGATGGAAGAAACACGGAAAATTACGTTCGTAGTATTGAAACTGAGAACATGAAAAGACATAGATATACGCTACAACAGTCCACCGATTCATCTATTCGCCTAAACAAACCTAAACCCCGCTACATATTTAGTTCAGCGCTCCATAAGATTCGTCACACCCAATGTTCTCTGTTATATTAAATGATATTCAAGTAATTACCCAGAGGGATGACAAACTTGTCATTGATTTTTGCAGAAAGAAGAGAGTTGAGTCAATACTTAAACTCTGGAGAAACAATAAACCTTTAAGAAAACAATAATGTAAATTTTAAAAATTATATATGAAAAACATACATATTATACAGAAAACGCTTGAAACAAACCGAGAACTATTTAAAAAATGAGTCATGCGATAATTCTGCAAAATGCATTAGAAAGATACACGATGGGTGTAAACAGAGTTTCTTTTCTAATTTGATAAAGTTCAGGGCAACTGCTCCAAAACTAACATTACCATGCTTTGTATTTTTGGGGTATCGCTATCCACCCAATTACACCAGTGAAATAATAAAAAATACACTGGTCTTTTAAGAGAAAGATAATCAAGGAGTCAAGAACCCTACATCCCTCTCGGTCCTGTTATCTAAGTTTGTGTCACGTGTCAAACGTTAAAGTTTCCCACCTTCATTTTTGATTTCTTCACTTAAGTACAAGGTACAACCATGAGAATTGTGTAGTTCATGTTTTTGTTAAGATTACCAGCGATGTGTGTGTGTGTGTGTGCATGTGTGTGTGTGTGTGTGTTTGTGTGGGTGTGTGTGTGTGTGTGTGAAAGGAACAAATTTCAAACAAAATTACAATCCAGCTCGCAACTTAGCTGACCAAGTATTTATCTCTGGCTCCGCAGCACCTTCCATCTGAATTTTACACAGCAAAAGTCTATAATTCAAAATTCTGATCAAGTTATTGGGACATCAAATAGTTTGCGTTGCAGTATTGCTTCTAATTCTCCACGCTCTGAGTTCGAATCCCGCCGAGGTCAGCGTTTCATCCTTTCATGGTCGATAGCAAAATAGAAATCTAGGGCGGTGAAACAAGAACTCTTTATTTTGAAACTCAGGATAATACGCTAATATAGGTCCCTTGTACCAATCAAACCTATATATGTGTACATATACAAGCATAAAACACCTGATGACGATGGCATGTCAAACTGATCGAAATATGATGTAGATGTCAATATTAATTTCTCACATACGCGTTTGAACGGTAGTGGGAAAGATGCAGTGTATTGTATAGATTCAGTACGTTTATTGATTTTTAGCGATTCTGGAAAGATGAATGTCTGAATTGATCTTAATGGGATTCGAAATTAGAACATAAAGATCATAATTAGAATTTCTAACATTTTGCCGGTTACTCTGTTGAGTCTGCAATCCACTGTAGATTCAACAGATACATCTACATTAAATATTTGTAGATTTAAATATTTAATGTAGATGTAAATGAGATAAAAAAAAATGATAATTATCCCTAATTACCACAAATTAATAATGAAATTACGAAGAACTCATCTCAAGCATTTTGATATTTGATTAATTAAAGAAGCTTGCAATAAAAAAAAAACTCTCCTTCCCAAATAAAGAATTTTAATAAAGAAATCAACTAAAAACAACAAGTAGAAGCGTAATAACTTTGAACTCAAAAAGATACTTAAACAAAAGTTATGTGTCAAAATTTGAAACCAATATTAAGAAGATACAATCATGTGGCACAGCTATTAGTTTGTATATGTCGAAGACGGCAAGCTGATAAAAACATTGGCTTAGCGGTATTTTTCTGGTTTTTACGTTCTGAGTTCAAATATCGTCATGGTTGACTTTGTCTTTCAGCCGTCTGGGTCAGGATAAAATAAGTATGACTTGGACACCGGGGTCAATCTAATCGACTTACCGTCTCTCCACAAATTTCCAGCCATGGGAGGGGGGGCTCTTGCAGAGCCGGCACGATCGTCAGAGCATCGGAAAAATTACATTTCGGTATTTCTTTCTGAGTTCATATCATTGTGTAGTCAGCCTTTCATTCTTTCGGGGTCACTAAAATAAAATATTGTTCAAGTATTGCAGTCGATGGTATCGATTATCCATTTTTCTTAAAAATTGCTCGCCTTATGCCTAAATTAGAAACCGTTGTTTCATCTAACAATAATCCTTTGTCAAACAAACTTACAGTGAAAGTTGTTCCAACCGTTCCCATTCTCTTACTAACTTTTCATAGTTGTATTCAGGATTGTTTTATCCAGTGTCTGCTTTCATTTTACCAGTACAGTTACGGTGTGATTTGAGGGATAAATAAATAGTGTTTCTAGCATGTTAGGTGACAATGTAGCAGCTTCTTCGTTACCATGCATTAATGGTAACTTTATTGTTCGAAACGCATAAGGCGGCGAGCTAGCTGATTCCTAAGGGTGTCATAAAAATTCGTTATTTACATTTTAATTTAAAATCCCAACAAGTGTCAGCTTGCCTTTCATCATTTAAGGGTCGAAAATACCAGTCAAATACTGAAGTGTATGTAACAGACTGACCCTTTGCTCCTAAAATTTCTGACCTGGTGCCAAATTGTCAAAAGAATATTGGAGATGCATAAGGTAGCAAGCCTTCAAAGTCCCTGGAGCGTCGTATAGTTTTTTGCGCTATTTGTTCCAAGTGGTTCCGTGCCGAGTTAAAATTCCCGTGAGATCAACTGTGTTTTTCCTCATCCAGAGGCCAATAAAATAAAGTACGAGACAGGTAGTCGATGGTAACGACTAACTACCGTCATCTAAATTTGTTGGCCATGTACTTAAATCAGATACAATTATTAAAATTGATTTACGTTATGAGTTCAAATTCTTCCTAGGTCGACTTTTGCTTTACATCCTTATGGTGGTCGATAAGATAAGTAGCAGTTGAGCTCCGGGGCCAATCTAATCGATTTACCCACTCCTCTAAAATTGCTGGCTTTGTACCGAAATTTAAAACTATCATTTTAAAGTTGCGTATACAGGACACTTCAATGAAAGAGGTTTCTTATGTTTATCGACACCAGAATAAATTCTTGAAGAACCTTTTCCTTACGAACTATTATTATCATCACTTTTTAAAATTAAAATGCTAATAATATTTGCAAATGGAAATAGCTAATACTCCAATCCTCCCTGCTGCGATGTAATATAATTCCCATATATTACGCTTTCATTGATGAATGTCAATGAGAAACGCACCAGCTGCATTTAAAAAGGTTCCAAGCGTCGTCGCCGTCATGATGATGATGATGATGATGATGATCTTCTCTCTCTGAATATATATATATATATATATATATATATATATATATGAACAGGGATAAATCTTCTCTCTTCGCCCCTTTGCGCCACATGGGCTCAACTCTCCTTCCCACTTCATCTAACCCTCCTGCCCTCTCCTCTCTCCCTCTCACATCTACTTCCTCCCACCCACCTCTCCTCTTTTGCTCAAAATCTTACTTCTTCTCTTTACTCCTACCCACCTTCTTTCCCCTTCTCCCTTCATAGTCACCCCTCCCTCGTAACCCCACCACTACACAATCATACACCGCATCATACACTACTATACCACACAACACCACATCACATCACACCACCACGCACATACTAGCACTGACCACTTCCCAGTCCCACACCATCATCCACACACATACACATAAACACATGCATACATCAAGGCCACCAGCCCTCTTCCACACGCACATACATGCTCTCTTATACACACGCACGCGCATCCTCGTTTTGGAATCACCACTACTTTATTATTTCCCCTTCTTCCTAGCTCTCCTGTTTGACCCCTCTGTCCGGCATTCGTCATGATAGATCGCGAGCCACTACACATTTTTATTTTCTCTCCTTGTTTCTTTCTGTGTTCCTTTCTGTGGAGGAGCATAGGCTCGAAACGTTAAAGACTTTTTTCAATTCCCGAGTGTTAAACTAATACATCTGTTTGTTGTCTACACCACCTGTCTTCGTCTTTTGTCTTTTGTTTTGTGAATTCTCCCTATCTATCTATCTATCTATCTATCTATCTATCTATCTATCTATCTATCTATCTATCTATCTATCTATCTATCTATCTATCTATCTATACATACATACATACATACATATATATATATATATATATATATATATATATACACATACATATATACATACATATATATTCATACACTTAAAAGCGCTCTCTCTTTCTCTCTCGCTCTCTCTCCCCGTCTCTCTCACACTCACATAATACACTCACATAATACTTACTCATTACTATGTACACATTTCTAATTTAAAAAAAAATAATTTCTGATCATAATACCATCAACAATTCTTCTTTCGCACTAATACAACTAATCAAATTAATAATAGTAATCCCTTCTTCTATAGGTACAAGGCCTGAAAATTTCGTTGGCTGGGGACTAGTCAATTACATAAACCCCAGTATTACTTATTTCATCGACTCCGAAAGGATAAAAGGCAAAGTCGATCACGGCAGGATTTGAACTCAGAACGTAAGAACGGAAAAAAAATGCTGCGAAGTATTTTCCCGGCGTGCTAACGATTCTGCCAGTTCGCCTCCTTCCTTTTTCTCTTTGTCTTTCTTCCTCCTTTTCTCTACCACATGAACAATCTGGTGCGTTTATTTTAATTGTCAACCAATGTATACCGTATGTTTCTCTGCCCTAGGTGTGAGGAAGACACTCGGCAAGAAATGAAAAAGGAATTGAAAGAAGATGCTAATGATAATAATAATAATAATAATAATAATAATAATAATAATAATAATAATAATAATAATTCTACAGAGAAATAGGGAAGGAGAAAGTAACCGTTAAAGACCCCCTCCCATGGAAGAAGTTCAAAACTTTTGGAAAAGGATTTGGAGTGACAAGAAGTCGTACAACATAAATGCAGACTGGATTATACAAACTGAAGGATCCTACCAAAATTTACAACAACAAGCATGGGAAGACATCACAATAGCAGACCTAAGAAAGGCACTCACGAAGGCCCATAATTGGAAATCCCCCGGTAAAGATAGGGTGCCGAATTTCTGGCTCGCATCGCTCCCATGCGCACACGGTAAGCTAGTTCAGCTGCTCAATGGAATTATGAGAGACCCAAAGAAAACACCTGAATGGTTAGCAAGTGGCATTACTTACCTACTCCCAAAGAATAACGAAACCAACCTTGCAAAAACTATCGGCCTATAACCTGTCTATCCACCACGTATAAAATCCTATCTTGGCGGAGAAAACATATGCATTCATGGAGAAGAACGATATTTTCCCCATTGAACAAAAAGGGTGCCGCCGAGGCTCTTACGGATGCAAAGATCAACTGCTAATCAATCGTATGATCCTTGAGAACTGTCACAACAAGCGCCGAAATCTCAGCACCGCATGGATTGACTATAAAAAGGCCTTCGACAGTATACCGCATCCATGGATCTTGAGATCGCTGGACATCTTCAAAAGTTCCCCTGTGATTTCAAACTTCCTGAAGCACAATATGTCGTTGTGGAATACGAATCTCCAATTATACCACTCTAATGGAGTACTTGCCTCAGAAAATATAAACATCAACTGTGGAATTTTTCAAGGTGACTCACTTTCACCTTTAATATTCTGCATAGCCCTAATACCCCTTACAAATGAATTAAACAGAACAGGGTATGGGTATAAAATCGCCAATAAAAAAATAAGCCATCTATTTTATATGGATGACTTAAAACTTTATGGTAAAGATAATGATGAACTTGAAGGCCTATTGCGCACCGTGAAAGCATTCAGCGATGACATCGGGATGGAGTTTGGACTTGAGAAGTGTGCCAAGGCCACTTTCCAGAAAGGGAAAGTGAAGACCACAAATTCAGTCGTGTTAGATATTGACACAGTCATAAGAGAGCTTGAGCAAGAACAAACATACAAATATTTAGGGATAAATGAAGGCTCTGGTATTCAGCATGCAAGCATGAAAGAGAAGATCAGGAAGGAATGTTATAGGAGAGTTCGTGCAGTCCTGAAATCTGAACTAAATGCACGTAACAAGGTGTTAGCTATAAATTCCTTAGCAGTTCCAGTTGTTACTTATAGCTACAATGTGTTGAACTGGAATATGAGTGAAGTAAAGAATATAGATAGGAAAATACGCAAGCTGCTGAGTTGTAATAGGATGCACCACCCAAAGGCAGACGTAGATCGCCTTTACCTTCCCAGAGCCCAAGGAGGTCGAGGCCTGATCCAATTTGAACTAGCTTACAAAACAACCACAATTGGACTGGCCAAATATCTCGAAATATCGAATGACTGGATGCTAAAGCTCGTGGAAAATCACGAGAGACGAAAGAAGCTTCATTCTATCATAAAGGAAAGCAAAAAATTTTTTATTGATCTCGTGCAGGATACCCAAACTGAACAACCCGAGGGAAGTACGGCAACTATTGTTGCAAAGAAGGTGAAAATGATGGCAATGAAAAAAGCGCACGAGCAATTGGCTGATAGGTGGGAGGAGAAACCTCTGCACAGCAAATATGTGACCCGCAGCAAACAAGCTGATGTTGACCAGAAGCAAACCCATCAGTGGCTACGGAGCTCAGGGCTAAAAGCAGAGAGCGAAGGTTTCATCCTGGCTGCTCAAGATCAAAGCCTATTAACCCGGAACTACCAGGCCAATGTGATGAAAAATGGAGCAGACCCAAAATGCCGATTCTGCAACGACATGATTGAAACAGTGGACCACCTAATCTCTGGATGTAAAGTCTTAGCACCAGTGGAGTATAAATTAAGACATGACAGAGTTGGCCAATATCTCCACTGGCTAATAAGTCGGCATTACAATATCAAAACTGCCGACAAGTGGTATAATCACCACCCTGAGGCTGTAACTGAAGGAGAAAATGTAACCATTCTGTGGGACTTTCCAGTACATACAGACCGAACCATCAAGGCCAATAAACCAGATATTGTTGTGAAAGACCAAAACAATAAAGTTTGCTTATTGATCGACATGAGCATCCCCTGTGATCATAATATCTCAGCGAAAGAGTTTGACAAGCTCAGAAAATATAAAGACCTACTCATTGAAATTGAGAAAATGTGGCATCTCAAGGCGGTTACAATACCAGTGATCGTAGGAGCACTAGGAATGATCAAGAAGGGAACCGAAAATTATATGAGAATGATCCCTGGCTTACCATCCCTGCAAGAAGTGCAAAAGATTGTCTTAACTGGTACATCACACGTATTGAGAAGAGCATTGTCGATGTGAGAACTGTTGCTGTTCATGTATTTTAATTTAACTTAAAAAAAAAAAAAAAAAAAAATGAACGAACTATTGAGTTTGGTTTAATGGCCTTCCAATGTATACTATGAGTTTCTTTGCCCTAGGAGTCGGGAAGACACTCGGCAAGAAATGGAAGCAAATTTGAAAGAAGAGAAAAAAAAGTAATAATGATAATAATAATAATAAATGCATAGATAAAATAGTTCTCTACATCTCTTTTTCTTCATCTCTACTTATCTCTCCTTCTTCCTGCCTCTGTTAGTCTGTTTTACTTCTTCAGTCTCTTCCTTTTTCGCTTTTCTGTCTCGAATTGGGCCTAAGGGTTTATTAAATTAATATTTCACAATCCAAAACTGACCCAATTTTCTTAAGAAATTACAACAACAAATAGAAAATAGTTCCTGTCCTTTTAAAAGTCATTGAACCCCTCCTTACCCCCACACTCCATTGAACTAAAACAACAACAAAAAGAAAATAACAAATAACAAAAACAACAACAACAGAAAAGCATGAAAGAAACAAAATATAAAAGAAACAAATTAAAAGGAAAACGGATATAAAAGAAGGAAAAAAAAACGAAATCTGCACTGAGAGGGGTTGCTCTTTAAAT
This sequence comes from Octopus sinensis, assembly GCF_006345805.1. Classification (NCBI taxonomy): domain Eukaryota; kingdom Metazoa; phylum Mollusca; class Cephalopoda; order Octopoda; family Octopodidae; genus Octopus; species Octopus sinensis. The sequence continues at coordinate 97,854,472 of NC_043002.1, forward strand.
ATTAACGAGATTGCTTTTAGTGAATGGTAGAATTGATGTGGTTTCAAACAACACTCGCACTAGCACGGTGACAAACACATTTACACATATACACAACACCAAAATAATATACATACATACATACATACATACATACATACATACATACATACACATACATACATACATACATACATATATACATACATACATACATACATATATATACATACATACATATATATATATTTGAGTAGTTGAATGAATTATCTTATTATGGATAATTCGGTTAACCGATACCTGGGTAGCAAATTCACGTCAGAAAAACACGGTTGAAGCTACATGCCAAAGGCACGTAAACACAAAAATACATACATATATATATAATATATATATATATATATATATATATATATATATATGCGTAAGTATGTACGAGTGTAAGTACAGATACGCATACATATAAATAATGTAACATTATGCAAACATGTAATGTATGCATGTGTATCTATGTTCATGTTATGTGTGCCTATATGTTCGTGTGTGTAAAAAGTATGCGTTTATACTTACACACACACATACATGTATATACAGTATATATATACATGTATATATATATATATATATATATATATATATATATATATATATATATATATATATATATACGTATGTATGTATGTATGTATGTATGTAAATATCATAATATATACGTTCATATATATGTGCATAAACATATATATATATATTATATATATATATATATATATATATATATATATATATATATATGCCTATGTATTTTACAAATTTTGACAATGAAATTCAATTTTCATTGGCCAACTCAACGAAACCGTATCACAGCATTTTCTCAAACCTCTTCAACTGAACTCCATTCTGCGGATGTCGCAGAAGAATAATGTCGTTCGGCTCTGGCATTTTGTCTACATGACTTTTTTTTTGTTTTATATACGTTTTTCTAATTTTATTTATTTACTTATTTAAACTCATATTATTTATTTCATTTTTCTCTTTATCTTATGTATTATTGTTTTTTTAATTTATTTATTTATATTTTGTTTTCAGCTTTCTTCTCGAAAAACAAATACATAACGACGCCAGTTGTGAAATGGGTAAGTAGAAATGTAAATAGACGTCGTCTCGTTAGTTTGCTGTGTATAAAGAGATTAACTTTATCTAGTCTCTCGTATCCCCCGATGAGGGTATCGGGTTGACGAGATTCATTTAATGATCTTAGCTTATAGCTACATTGTTTAACATGTACAACATGCAAAATGTACATACAATACAAAATCCTTTGTTAGGTGTTTAGATTTATATATTCGTATATTTGTGTATATTGAAATATTTACTTAATTTTTCTTTTTCTGAACAACGTTGGTTTTGAGGAGGCAAAGTGTATATCAGCTTAGCGTTAGGGTTCAAGAGTGTTAAACAAATGAGGGAAGTAATTTTTTTGTATTTATTTATCTAAAGAAACTGGCATGAGTATCAAGACATTGTGGATGGGAAGCACTCCGTCGGTTACGACGACGAGGGTTCCGGTTGATACGAATCAACGGAACAGCCTGCTCGTGAAATTAACGTGTAAGTGGCTGAGCACTCCACAGACACGTGTACCCTTAACGTAGTTCTCGGGGATATTCAGCGTGACACAGAGAGTGACAAGGCCGGCCCTTTGAAATACAGGTACAAAAGAAACATGAAGTAAGAGTGAGAGAAAGTTGTTGTGAAAGAGTACAGCAGGGATCACCACCATCCCCTGCCGGAGCCTCGTGGAGCTTTAGGTGTTTTCGCTCAATAAACACTCACAACGCCCGGTCTGGGAATCGAAACCGCGATCCTATGACCGCGAGTCCGCTGCCCTAACCACTGGGCCACTGCGCCTCCATCACCAAGACATTGTAATTACTCTAGCGCCTGACAGCTTTCAGTCGTCACAAGCAGAATTTGATTTCACCGTGCTGAATCTTTCAACTGCTACATTAAACAATTAACAATCAATCAGTACAGTATTCCACAACAGAGCACTTGTCTTCATATAATAATAATAATTAATTTTTTCTCTTATCGATGTTGAAACAAAAAATGACACGAGTGAGCTATCAGGGTTACAGCATCAGACGATGGTTTCCAATATCGATTCTGGTTTCTTTGTGTTCTGACAGCAACACCGACAGTGTGGAGATGCAATGGTCCAGTGGTTAGGGCAGCGGACTCGCGGTCGTAAGGACGCGGTTTCGATTCCCAGACCGGGCATTGTGAGTGTTTATTGAGCGAAAACACCTAAAGCTCCACGAGGCTCCGGCGTAGGGTAGTGGTGAACGCTGCTGTACTCTTTTACCACAACTTTCTCTCACTCTTTCTTCCTAATTCTGCCACAAAGCAGAGGAACCATGGTGTAACCCACTATGGTGTGGTAAACTTTCAGACTCTAGTCTAGATTGCGAATCCTCTGTACCCCAGAATGGTTCAGCTTTCCACCCGTTAAAAATCACCGTTTACGGAATGAAGATAACAACGTAGCTTTCACGCCCGTGCAACCACCAGTCTATCGCGTGTGGTAGGTGGATCTTCAAGTTGCCACACGCATTCTTACTAGCTTAGAGTAGGCTCGAATTAGAGATTATTCTTTGGGGCTAATGGCGTGAGTCCTGATAGGAAGAAGAAGAAGACACCTACAGTAACATTTGTACTAAGCTGCTCTCCGTCGACACAAGCAGAATTTGAATTCTTAGTGTGCTGACTCTTTCAACCGCTTGCGACATTAAACAATCAATCTGTACAATATTCCACAACAGAGTACTTATCTTCATATAATAATCAATCTATTTCTGATCGATAGTAAAACAGGAAATGGTCCAAGAGAGCAATCAGGGTTTCGAGGAAGAACTATAAGTTTTTCGGCCTTAACGGTAAGATTAATCTTGAAACGTACATTTAGTTATGTAATTCGTTGACTTTGAGGGTTTTAATTGCATGTTGCCCAATTACATGTTGTCCAAAGCCTACTTCCTAGATGTGAGCAATAATTATATCTTTGTTCAAAGAGAACACGATCGTCATATTTTCGATCAGTGAATGTGCGCCATACATTCACCAATCGAAAATATGACGAATTGGTAGATTTGTTAGAACATCGGACAGAACTTGTATCTAGGGAGGATCATTACACCAATAATAATAAACACACGCTCTGGTTCAATTTCACACCTACATAGTTAGTCAACTGGTTATGTTAGTCATATAACCAACTAACTAATCGATCGTTTGTTTAATCTGTCAATCACTTGTCATTAATGTTGTCGCGAATGGTAATGAAAGGACTTTGACAAACACCTGATTGATTGTTTAACCCTAGTTACAACAAAATGTGTTTCAACACCAAAGTTGAATGTTCACATCAAGAATCCTGAAAATCAATACGAAACGAAATCAGATAGAACATTTCTCGTTATCGTTCCGACTTTTAGGGCTCCGTGTTCAAATCTCGCCAAGATCCACTTTTACGTACCAATACAGGGCAGTAGATTAGCAAAAGTGTTATAGCGTCAGACGAAGGTTTGAAGTATCAGTTCTGACTTCTTGTTGTTCTGACTGATACAGTAGCATCTCTACCAGGGTGTATCGGTCTTGCCATTCTCTTGGACATCATCAGTGGCGTAGAGTGGGGAGGCTTGCATTCATGGGTAACAGCGAGTTTTCCACAAAATACCTTGCTTACACATGCACTTTGGAGAAAAACTCTCCAGTTGCAGAAAACCCTTGGCCAGCCATGACTGAAGATGACCCAAAATGTGGAAGATTTCGGAGAAACGAAGAGTGGTAGCGTCTACATAGATGTGAGTGTTATTAGAAGAGATTGCATGTAGGCCGTTATTGCAAGAAGAAAGAGAGTGAGAAATTATATCTGAACCTGAGGAGCGAATCAAATTTGTTAGAACATGGGTTAGAGGGATCGTTTGCAGCGATTGGTGTAATGGTGACGTATGAGAAGTTTCCAATATAAGAATAAGAGACGAATAAATCTATTGTAAGGATGAATTACTAAGAGGTTATAAGATGTGGTTAAATTGGTAAAGACCCCTTTCGGTCACGAATGACTATGAGATTGCATCTAGAAAGTTCCCCTCCGAGGTATAAGTCCGCGCAAGGTTGTTTGTGGAAGACCAGAAATCACCCACCGATGTTGTCCAAGGGAAAGGCAAAGGGCCGATGCAGCGTGACACCAGTGACATCACACTTCATTTCCTCACCTGAGTGAACTGGAGTAACGGGAAATAAAGTGTCTTGCTCAAGAACACAACACACAGCCCAGTCCGGGAATCGAACACACAACTTCACAATTGTAATCCCGACGCTCTAACCACTAAGCTACGCGCCTTCGCTATACACGATTAAAGACTTTGCTGATATAAAATGTAACGTCATTACTTCTATCGGAAACACAAAAGAGTGTTAAACAAGGTAATTCCGCAATCATCTCCAGCCGACATACAACCAGTTTCTTGCATTTCTGGTATGGCTACAAACAAACATCCTGGTTACTCGCCAGCAATCAATACATTTTACCTACTTCCTTGATACACATTTATGGTGTCTTGATCTTCAAAACTTTTTATTGTCCTTGATGCAAAAATGATCTTGCAACTTTACTTCTATAAGGATTTCCCTCCGCCTTCTCTCAAATCTCGGAGCGGAAATATCAGTGTCAGACTGTTCCCGCAGAATATGGGCCTTCGAAATGCTCTCGAAATCTCTTTCTGTTAACTCTGCAGTAGACGAGGGCTCGGTTATATATGCCACAATTTTCCTGACAGAAAATATCGGGACTTGAGAGATAGAGACAAGGATAGATGGTTTGATAGATAGATCGATTGACATTGAGAAAGTGACAGAGAGAGTAAAAAAGAGAGATAAGGAGAAATAGGGAAAAAGAGAGAGTAAGAAAGAGATGGCTAATAGAGAGCTAGAGAGGGAGTAAGAAAGTGAGAGATAAGGGGAGGTAGGGAGAGAGAAAGACTGTGTGCTTGTAAGCCATTAAAACATATCGTATTCTATTTTAGTCAGTGACCTTTCCTTTGAATAAGCATCGGTGGCGTAGAGAAAGAGAGGGATTTGAATGCATGGCTAACTGCCAGTCTACCTCCAAAAATGTTGTCTGGCCCCTGCAACAACCTGAAGTGACGGATGCCCTTATATTCTACTTTAAAACCTTTGATTTTAGAGATACAAATCGATCCCTATGATATCAATATACAAGTCTGTAATACCAATAATATTGTGTTGTCCGGAATTATAGAAGCTTAAATTTCGACTTATTTTAGAACATGGCTGAGTCCATAAAATAGGATTTCACTACACCTCCATTTAGAACACAGTTTAAGCTATCTTTTCGTGGAAGAAGATTTATGTTCCTATAACCCGTATTAATTCTGTAACTCTTTAAAATGGAAGATAAGAATGTTCATTTTCGGCACTTGATGCTTTGGGAACCAGACAAAAATTGTTGCAGGTCGGCTGGGATGTGTTACCCCAACCTCCATATTCACCAGATTTTGCTCCTTCGGATTTCCACTTATTCAGGTCTCTACAGAATAGTCTTAATGGTAAAAATTTCAATTCCTTGGATGACGTAAAAAGATACCTTGATGAATTCTTTGCCATGAAACCACCTGAATTCTGGGAAGAGGGTATTTTCAAGTTAAAGGAAAGATGGAGATGCATTGTGCAACAAAATAGTTCATATATGGTCGATTAAAATGTAATGGCAAGTATTTATTGACCTTTTTCTTTCCTTTAAAAATCAGTACGAACTTTCCGGACAACCCAATATTTTGCGTGATAGATTCAGAATTTTAAGAAATTCTACGTTTATCCGTTTTTTAATCAATAAACGTGTGTATTGCTTGAGAAAGCAAAACCTTTTTCCTTTGTTAGATCTTAGATTTTTGCTTACTCGTTAGTACAGTAATCATTCGTGTCCCTATCGGCCATTGCTTGTTGAAACCAGGCGATCAAACGATACAAACAAAAATCTTCTTTCGCAATTGTTATTACTAGTATTAATATTACTAATGTTGTGGAGGCGCTATGGCGCAGTGGTTAGGGCAGCGGACTCGCGGTCATAGGATCGCGGTTTCGATTCCCGGACCGGGCGTTGTGAGTGTTTATTGAGCGAAAACACCTAAAAGCTCCACGAGGCTCCGGCAGGGGGATGGTGGTGATCCCTGCTGTACTCTTTCACCACAACTTTCTCTCACTCTTAACTTCCTGTTTCTGTTGTACCTGTATTTCAAAGGGGCCGGCCTTGTCACTCTCTGTGTCACGCTGAATATCCCCGAGAACTACTTTAAGGGTGCACGTGTCTGTGGAGTGCTCAGCCACTTACACGTTAATTTCACGAGCAGGCTGTTCCGTTGATTCGGATCAACCGGAACCCTCGTCGTCGTAACCGACGGAGTGCAAAAGGAAGTGCTTCCATCCATTACTAATGTTATTATTGTCATCATTCCTCTTTCCACCTTTCTCTCATCCTCCCACATTCCTCTCTGACAAACCTCCCTTTTGTATCAATGTAGTATCTTCTGTTTATCAATTTCATCGTTGTGTCAACAAACCGATTGGATGTTGTGTCACGTATGGATTTCACACATTTACAGCAGAAACACAAAAGCCAAAAACAGTATGTTTTGTCTAAGATTTTTTTTTGTCTTTATCTTAATTTGGTTATCATATTAAATCACATCTCAGATGATTGGGATCATTTTTCTACGCCTTGGCATTGTTTAAAAAATTTTTTTTTTCGCTTTGAATGATGTATCTCTTTCTTTGTCTTGCAAAACGTATGTGAAGAACATTGATGCGTAGTCGAGATACATGCATATTGGCGCACACATACACACTGGTACACGCACACACACACACACACACACGCACACACATGTATATATATATATATATATATATATATATATATATATATATATATATATATGTGTGTGTGTGTGAGTATGTATGTGTGTGGGTGCGTGTGTATGTATGTGTTTGTGTCTGTGTGTGTTTAGGTGTATGTGGGAGTATCACTATTCACCAGTCTATCTATTTATTTATCTATCTATATACACATGCACATACAAATGTATATAAATATGTATATATATGTATATTCATACATAAATGCATGCACACAGACATGCATTTATATATATCTATATATGTATGTGTGTATATATATTAGGCTAGGCGTAATTTTCCTCTACACATCAGCACATGCTGTTTCACTCGTCACCATAACGAGCAACCGCATCATTTCTCGCATCCGGTATTACTTCGTCTTTCCTTTCTCAGACATCGACTAACTTCTTTTCGTTATTATGAACAACACCCTTTGAAAAGGGACATCGGGATTGTATAAGAGGTCGAATCTTGTCGAGCTTGTTAACCATTACATATATCTAGTATAGTGACAATGCAGAGCACTAAACACCCGATGCTCCTTCGCTTTTCCTATTCAAATATGTAGATAGTATCTCATGGTCACTTTTTGTGAGCAGACCGGTTGTATATATGGCAAAATGAACGATACAAATGAATACATATTTCAAAGGGAACATACACCAACAACACTGGCTCACACTCGCTGCTCGATTTCCAAACTAAAATAACAAAGGGTGAGATTACATATTATCAAGTTCCACAAGAAAACTGGTTGTATATTCAGATCAACCCCACAAACAACTGATAATCCCTTTTGAAAATAGAATGTAATCACCCTTATATATATAAGATACAGCAGTGCAGATGATATATCTTCAAACAAAAAGCTGAACGAAAGTTTACTGAAGCGAACGCCTATGCATTATCATATACAAAGCATCATTTTCATAATAATTCCACAACGAAAGTTAACACCTCTCGTAGCATCACTCGACTTCTTAATCTTCCGCATTTTAACGACAAAATCCCTGCTACATACTGGAGGAAATCTGTACAGGACATATTAAGTATCCATCAGGTGAGAGCTTGGCCTTCCGCAAGAAAAAATGTTGACGCTATGTCAGTCCCACATATCAACTATGCATGAAAATTAGCCAACAGCCCTGTGAACAATATGGATATGTGTTTAAAGGTGTACGCAGTGTACGAAATAGCATGTAACGAATGTGGTGTAATTTGCAACAGCAGTTGTTAACAAACTGATCAACCGCGTAAAAGAACACATGCGTATGAATGCATCTTCTGTCAGAACACTTCGAGATGTTGTAACCAAGACTTCACCGCCAAAGCAACAAAGCAGAGTATTGGTTATACATTGTTATTAAGAAATTAAAAGTATATTGTGAACAACACAAAAAGTTGCACGGTATCAAATAGACAACATAAACTATCAGCGTATAGTATTATGCCCACCCAGTCAATCGTATATCATCTTAGCAGTGGAGCTGTGCTTAGTTTCCATATGGAGATTGATGAGGGTTTTTTAAGGCGAAATATCGAAATATAATGTACGAGCAAAACGCACCCCCCCCGTCCAATGGACGGTGCTGAGTTGTCAAACATTTAAACCAAATTTTCTCAAAACAACTTGTCCGACCATCCCATAGGCCTCTCCTATGAGAAACACTGATTTAACCTAAATTTGAGACACCAGCAAAAGAAGAAATAAAGATAGACTTTTTTTCTATTCCAAGAAAAACGATTTTACAAATGCACGTTCTCACGGCTTCATCGATCGCATTCTCACCTGGAATTGATTTATGTAATTTTTTCAAGACTTATACACGCCCTGATACCGTCGGTGTCTACATATCAAATTTGAGCGCAATTGGATGGAGGATGCCCGAGATCCTAGAAGACATACATACAGACAGACAGAACGGATTTTATATAATAGATATACTTTTATTTATCTCCACTTAAAAGTGGATGTTCTGTTAGAACAAACTATACTCCAGTAGTTTCCATGAGAGACTCTCATATTGGCTTTCGGTGCAAAAAGCACTTTTCTTTTATCTCTTACTTTCTACTTGCATTGTTATAGCTTTCTAAAACACATGCACACACCAACACACACACACACACACACACACACGCGCGCGCGCGCGCGCGCGCATATGTATGTATGAATGTATATGTGCGTGCGTGTGTGTGTATGTTTAGTATGTATGTATGCATGTATCTATATGTGTGTGTGTATATACGTATGTTCGTGAGGGTGTGTGTGTGTTGGTGAGGTTGAATATGTGGTTGTGTGAGCTATTTTTTTCTGGGATTTGCATCAGAGTGTAAGGCGCACGTACGCACAGATACACACACAAACGCATACACACACACACGTACACACACACAAACGCATACACAATCATACACACACAAACACAGACAGACACACACACGCACACACACACACACATGGACATACACTCATACACTCACAGACTTACTTATAAAATATACACTTATACTCAGAAGCATACACATAAATACACAGCAATGTGCTAAAAACATCTATATAAACATATATACTTAAATATAGTTTAAAAGGTTATATAAATAGATAGTTAAACTATAGAACAGGTATTTGGATGTTATTTTCATTAGAACTATTCGCCAGATGAAGGTCAAATATGAAGAAAAATCATGTAAACGGTTCAATTCCTCTCTTCAATATACAATGTCGCATTTACATACATACATACATACATACATACATATATTATATATATATTATATATATATATACACACATACATACATATATTATATATATATATATATATATATATATATATATATATATATATATATATATATATATGTAAATATACATATATATATACATATACATACATACATATATATATGTATATGCATATATATATATGTAATACATACACACAACGTATATATATATATATATATATATATATATATATATATATATATATATATATATATATATTATATATATATATATATATATATATATATATACATATATATGTGTGTGTGTGTGTGTGTGTATGTTGCATTTGCAGGAATCTTGATGTGAACTCCTGAGTTGAAGCAAATCTTATATCTCGGGAGGGTCATTATGTCAGTAATAATAATAAACACACGCACTGGTGCATGTGGTTATTATCATTGGCATAATGACTCTCCCAAGAAACAACATTATGTATACACACACATACATATGCAATATATGTATATATGTATGCATCTATGCCTATTTATATATATATATATATGTACATATGTATATTTGTCTATATATATATATATATATATACACGGACACACATTCATACATACACGAATTCATTTGGAAACTTTAAATTCAATAAGATTGTGTGCTGCATAAAAAGATGAAAATGGCAGCTTCAAGACGGTCACTCTCTTTTCTCTGTTCGTAACCACAGAATTTGCTATTTCTTACAACACACAAATTTATTCAGTTTGCTAATATCCCTTCCTACTATAGGCGCAAGGTTTGAATTTTGCGGGAAGTGGGCAATCGATTACATTGATCCCAGTGCCCAACTTTTACTATTTCATTGACCCCGGGAAAATGAAAGACAAGTCGACGCCGAAGAAATTTTAATTTAGAACATAAAGATAGATGTAATGCCGGCAAGCACTTTGTCTGTCGAGCTAATGACTCTGCCAACTCACTGGCTTTCACTTTCCTAATATCATCGCATTTTCGCTCTCACAATTGATCTCTGTTTTATCAAATTCTAAAGGTTTCAATACCAAAAATACCAATTCAAATCTAATCAAGAAAGTTGTGAATTTCGTGAGTGCAAAACATTTTAAGAATATCTGTTACTTTCTTTTATTGTTTACTCAAAGGGAAAAGAATAGTGTCTAAGATCTTTTGAAGAAACTGGAAGGAGAGTAGAAGCGTTAAATGATCAGGTTTTGGCTTCTGCATCTTTATCGTTAAGCAAACATAGAAGAAAAGGAACCTAGAACCATTTGATTATTAAACTATTTTCTTAAGCACACGGTCTTGTGGACATATAAGTGCCATGATACCATAGACTTAATATTAGTTATTTTTATTACAACACATTGTATCCGATAATATTCAAAATACCGTTTTGGAAAGTCATACAACACAACTCATACCTGGAGAAAATTTTAAAACATACAAAGATCCTTTATGAAATTAATCCAAATTCATCCACACATAATCTGAAATTATATATCCATATATATAATACAGACAAGTACAATCTGCTTAATAACGATGTAGCTTCAGTAGCGTGGCATCTCAGGTAAAACGTAACCTTGCATATATATGGTGGCTGTCTACTCCTTATGCAGAGTTTGACCACCTCCTGTACCTACACCTCAGAATCATCAAGGCATCTGATATGGTTTTTAAAACCAGACAATGTTCTGAAAAGACACCTACATAGTTAGTACATCCGATTTGGACCACCAAGAGCTGCAGATAAGTTCTGTTCTTTGTGGATCTAAAAATGACTTTTGAGGTCTCCGTTAGATTTGCAAACCTTCCTTGCATACACTGCATTCAAAGGTGTGCACAGACACATAGGCCGAATAGTTATTGGAGGTTCGTTCTCCATGGGTTCGCATATGTGATTTGAGCCCAGCAAAAGAAAGGCACACAAAAAGGTCATTGTCATTCACCTTCTCGATCGTAACATTCTTCCTTAGATCTCTTTTGAATCTTACATGCATTATTCTGGCCTCTTCAACCGCTTTCCCTTCACTCCACACTTTTGTTCGCCATCCAGCTCGATCCGAAGCAAGGGTTTCTATGTCTTCTGGATCCATTCCAAGTGACTTCATAGTAATCCTTATGCCGTCCTTAAACCTTTTTTTAGGTTTAAGCCGATAGCGTTCCCCTCTGCAAGCTCATCATA
>NC_043002.1:97868871-97888871 GCF_006345805.1 Octopus sinensis
GTAGGAACTGTAAATAAGCAATAAATATTATGATTTGTAAAATAAGTATAAGTGATACAAGTGGAGGCGCAATGGTCCAGTGGTTAGGGCAGCGGACTCGCGGTCGTAGTGTCGCGGTTTCGATTCCCAGACCGGGCGTTGTGAGTGTTTATTGAGCGAAAACACCTAAAGCAGGGATGGTGGTGATCCCTGCTGTACTATTTCACCACAACTTTCTCTCACTCTTACTTCCTGTTTCTGTTGTACTTGTATTTCAAAGGGCCGGCCTTGTCACTCTCTGTGTCACGCTGAATATCCCCGAGAACTGCGTTAAGGGTACACGTGTCTGTGGAGTACTCAACCACTTACACGTTAATTTCACGAGCAGACTGTTCCGTTGATCGGATCAACGGGAAACCTCGTCGTCGTAACCGACGGAGTGCTTCAAAAAAAATAAATAATAAGTGATACAGGGTGTCGCAACTGAATGTGGTGTGGATGTTTAGTTCCATTTTTTAAAGAATTTTAAGCATTCAGAATATGAGTTCATTGTATTGGGACACAACTTATGAAATACGTTCTGGAAAGAAAAAAATTATGTACTGTCATCGGAAACGTTTAACTGGAAAATTGCAGAACTATCGGAGTTATGGGCATGGGAAGTGTATATGCATCAAGAAAGTGCAATAATAAGGTCTAGCAGTTGAAAATTGTGTGTAGTGAAAGACAGAATTAAGTCCGCTGATCGTGAGAATCAAATATTGATCGATTCGTTAAAAACTAACTACTGTAAGAGCAGGTGTATGGGTTATTATTCCCTTGAGTGTTTAAAAATAGTTATATGAGGTAGGGATATGTATATATATATATATATATATATATATATATATATATATATATATATATATATATATATATGAGTACTTTAATGTCGCACGTATTGTATATATATATACATACAATACGTACGACATTAAAGTACTCCTATATAGACAAAACATACATGCATTCATGTACTCTTTTATTCCTGTTCTCATTTCACTCTTTGAATTGTGACCATGTCGAGGCACTGTCTTCATGGATCAAGAAGAACAAATCGATTCAAATACTTATTTTTCAATCATGTACTTATTCTATCTAACTATTTCGCCGGACCGCAATGTGACAGGGACGTAAACAAAGCAGCACTGGTTATAAATCGATGGGGAAAAAACACAGACTCACAAATTCTTACACACACACACGTCTACCACGGACTTACAGTTTACCGAATTCACTCACACGGTATTGGTCAGCCCTGGATTATAGTAGAAGACATTTATCCACGTTACCACACAGTAGGACCGAACCCAAAACCAAGGGGTTACAAAGCGAACTACTTAACCACTCAGCCATGCAATGGCATAATTAGATATTTACTTATACAGAACCCATAACGAAACAAATATACTTGCCAAACTCCAGACACATTACCTTCCCCTGCCCATTCACTTCTCCCTTATTTTACCTCGCTTTTTTCTCACCCAACTCTCTTTAACACACACACACACACATACACACACACACACACACACACACACACACACATACACACACACACACACACACACACACACACAAAGAGACAGTATGTCGGTAAGTTCCTTACAGCTAACATTCACTAATAATTCCTAATTTACATGCGTTTTGTATTGCCGAGTGTTCCATATGTTCAAAATGAAATTGTCTGACTGGAAAGAAACGTGCCTTTTTTTTTTTTCAACAATCTTATTTGTACTTAAAAGTCATTTCAGATGACCTTTCAGTAAAGCTGTCGTGTTTGGCTAACCTGAAATGAAGTCTTTGGACATCTGTTTTTTACGGTTGGTTATGTAAAGTGACTATTGAACTGCTAAACTTGCATCTTATAACATCAGCTCCAATATGTATGCTAACGGGCCATCTAACTGACTGACTAATAACACGAAGTGAAGGATAAAGGAGTTGGGTTAAAAATAAAATAAAAACGAAAAGGAAAGAAAAGAAGATGGTTGGTAGTAGAGTTGCTAGTTGATGGATGCTGTCATAAGAGTGTGGTTTACTTTCCAAATACTAGGTTCCTGGTTCGATTCCACAGTGGGCTATTTTGTAAAAGTGTCTTTTACAATTGCGACCGATTGACAAATGCCTTGTGAATAGAATTTGGCTGATAGGAATAACAGGAGCCACGCGAAAGTTTGTGCATATGTGTATATATATATATATATGTACTCTTTTACTTGTTTCAGTCATTTGACTGCGGCCATGCTGGAGAACCACCTTTAGTCGAGCAAATCGACCCCGGGACTTATTCTTTGTAAGCCCAGTACTTATTCTATCGGTCTCTTTTGCAATGCTACGGGGACAAACACAGACACACACACACATACACACACACATACATATATATATATATATACATATATACGACAGGCTTCTTTCAGTTTCCGTCTACCAAATCCACTCACAAGGCATTGGTCGGACCGGGGCTATAGCAGAAGACACTTGCCCAAGATGCCACGCAGTGGGACTGAACCCGGAACCATGTGGCTGGTTAGCAAGCTACTTACCACACAGCCACTGTATATATTAATGGTAAGACAACAAAAGAAGGAAAGAAACCACGATATTATGTAAATAGAGGAATTTATCTGTAAATATAATGAGACAATTATTCGGTAGCCATGATATAACTCCGAGTTTCGGATGTCGGGGCGGAAACCTACGCCACCATCTCTTCAGTTATCGGGCCATCGATGGCTCCATGACTGAAGAGATGGCGGCGTGAGTCTCTACCCGGACATCCGAAACTCATGGCTGCCTAATAATTGTCACATATTATATTTACACACACACACACACACACACACAATATATATATATATATATATATATATATATATATATATATATATATATATAAGTATATATTTTGCTAAATCCACAAGTTTTATTTATTCTCTGTTTATTTCCCCATGTTCCTTTCTGTCGAAGAGCGTAGGCTCGAAACATAAGAGGCTTTCTCACTTTTCCGAGCATCAGACTAATACACCTGCTTGTTGTTTATACACCTGTCTTCGTCTTTTGTTTATATATATATATATATATACATATGTGTGTGTGTGTGTGTGTGTGTGTGTGTGCGCGCGAGTGAGTGAAGAGACGAAAGAGAAAGACACTTTAGTAGGAGTTACATATATTTACGTAATATTTTAAACAGTTTGATCCGGCTCCACGAGATCAAAGTTTTGCAAGATTCATACAGAAACACAGCACGTTGAGGCTCAGATTACCGAACTGGTAATCTAAGACTGAACGACTTGGATTTCTGTAAGAATCTCTGAGTCGCATGGAGCCGAATGAAGCTGTTTTAAATAATAATAATAATAAAATAATAATAATAATAATAATAATAATAATAATAATGATGTTGATGATGATGATGATGATGATTCACATCCAATGAGAAAACATTCTACAGAGAAAAAGGGAAGGAGAATATAACTGTTGAAGACCGCGTCCTCCTATGGAAGATGTTGAAAACTTAAAAAAAAATATTTGGAGTAATGAAAAGACCTGCAATGGAAATGGAAACTGGATTAGACACACAGAAAGATCCTACCAAAATTTACAAGAAGAAGCATGGGGAGACATTGCAACACCTGACCTAAGGATGACACTACCGAAGGTTCATGGGTGGAAATTTCCTGGTAATGACAGGGTGCCAAATTTATGGCTCGCGTCGCTCCCATGTGCACACAAAGAGTTACTTCAGTTATTCAATAAAATTATTCCCGAAGAATAACGAAACCAAATCTCCCCCAAAACCATCGGCATATAACTTGTCTATTTATCACGAGGCTCATATGGATGTAAAGACCAACTCCTAATCAATCGCAAGATCCTTGAAAACTGTCATAACAAACGCAGAAATCTGTTCCGCATGGATTGATTATAAAAAGGCTTTGACAGCATACCGCATTCATGGATCTTGAAATTGCTGGATATCTTCAAAATTTCTCCTGTAATCTTCAAAATTTCCCCTGTAACTTCCTGAAGCACATGTCATTGTGGAATACGAATCTCCAATTATATCTCTCTAAAGGAGTACTGACCACAAACAATATTAATATCAACTGCGGCATTTTCCAAGGTGACTCGCTTTCACCTCTAATTTTTTAAATAGCTCTAATACCGCCCCCAAGTGAACCTAACAGAACGGGGTGTGGGTAAAAAATTGACAACAAGAAAATAAGTCATCTATTCTATATGGATGACTTAAAACTCTATGGAAAAGACCAAGGACTGCTACATACTGTGAAAGGATGGTATTTGGTCTTGGATAAATGTTCCGAGGCCACTTTGCAGAAAGAGAAATTGAAGACCTCACATTCAGTGGTGTTAGATGTTGACAGTTATAAAAGAACTCGAGCAGGAACAAACTTACAAATACGTTAAGGGCTCTGGCATTCAGCATGCAAGCATAAAAGATGAGATCAGGAAGGAATGTTACAGGAGAATTCGAGCGTTCCTAAAATCCAATTTAGATCCACGTAACAAAGTGTTAGCGATAAATTCCTTAGAAGTTCCGGTTGATATTTACAGTTTCAGTGTGTTGAACTGGAAAATGAACGAAATAAGGAAGGTTGACCGGAAAATCCGTAAGCTGCTGACTTGCAATAAGATGCACCACCCAAAGGAAGATGCAGATCGTCTTTACCTTCCCGGAGCTCAAGGAGGTCGAGGCTTGATCCAATTTAAAATCGCTTACAAAACCATCAAAATAGGAATGGCAAAATATCTTGAAACATCTAAAGGCTGTATACTAAAGCTCGTTGAAAATCACAATAAACGTGAAAAGCTTCATTCTGTTATGAAGGAGAGCAAAAAATTTGCCAGTGAATTTATGCATGATACCCAGATTGAACAATATGATGGAAGTGCGGTAACTGTAATTGCGAAGAAAGTGAAGTGAATAGCAAAGTAAAATGCGTTTGAACAATTGGCTGATAGGTGGGAACAAAAACCTCTGCATGGCAAATATGTGCCCCGTAGCAAACAAGCTGATGTAGACCAGGAGCACACCCACCAGTGCCTGCGGAGTTCAGGGCTAGAGCGAAGGCTTAACTTGGCTACTGAAGATTAGAGCTTATTCACCCGGAACTATGAAGCCAATGTGATAAAAAAATGGAGTAGACCCAAAGTGCCGATACTGCAACGATGGGAACGAAACAGTGGACCACCTGATCTCTAGCTGTAAGGTTTAGCACCTGTAGAGTATAAATCAAGAAATGACAGAGTTGGCCAATATCTACTCTGGATAATATGTCGGCATTATAAAACCAAAACTGCTGACAAATGATACAATCTGTAACTGAGGGAGAAAATGTAACGATTCTTTGGGACCTTCCAGTATGTACAGACCGGACCATCAAAACTAATAAATCAGATATTGTTGTAAAAGACCAAAGTAATAAAGTCTGTTTATTGATTGGCATGAACATACCCCGTGGCCATAATATTTTGGCAAAAGAATTTGGTAAGCTCAAAAAATATAAAGATTTGTTAATCGAATTCGAAAAGATGCGGCATCTCAAGAGCACTTAGAATTATAAAAAACTAGCAGTATCGCCCGGCGTTGCTCGGGTTTGTAAGGGAAATAACTATATAAGCATTTTTAGAGATGTAAAGTATAATAGCCATCTCAATATGGCTAACCACAGGTAGCTTTTTTTACAGTAGCTTTTTACGTTCTGAGATTTAATAATAAATTTTTAGAGAGTTACTTCCCTTATATATGCCAAAAATGCATTAAAAATGGAAAAAATTGATGGTAAAGTTTTTAAAAAATCATCGTAGACTCATCGTAGACGTGCGCTAATACCCAGAAGGGTTCGATATGAATCACGACTATAAGATACCCGGTTTTGGTTAAACTGCACAGCAAAATGTGGGAGTAGTTAGGAATCTAAATCGTAGGAGACAGACAGCACACAACCTTACTTTTATATATAAAGACGAGGAACTGAAAATTATCTGAGAATGATCCCTCGCTTACCACCCATGCAGGAAGTGAAGAAGAATGTCTTAACTGGAACGTCACACGTTCTGAGAAGAGCATTGTCGCAGTGAATTTTCTTTCACTTTTCCCCTTTATTTTCTTTGTTTATTAATTATTATTTTTTTTTCCTTTTCTCAATGTCTTTCTTTTCCTTTTTCTCTATCACATGACTTTGTAAATGGACAATCTGGTGTGTTTATTTTAATGACCTACCACCAGTGTATGCAGCGAGTTTCTCTGCTCGAGGTGTCAGGAAGACGCTCGGCAAGAAATGGAAACGAATTTGAAAGATGATACTACACTACTACTACTACTACTACTACTACTACTACTACTACTACTACTACATGTGTCTACATCCATACGAATGAAGTACTCTGTAATATTCGTTCTACACTGAGTTAATAAATACGGGTTTGTAATTTTTCGTCACGTTCCGAGGTTTTAACGCTTTTGCCAATATACGTAAACGCATCGGAACCCGCTTATAATTACGTATGATCTCATCAGGCGGTGATTACCAAATTTGGTGGATCGAAAGTCTTCATCCGAAAGTGATCACAATATGTGCCTTCTACAGTATATATATACTCACACACACACACATGAATATAGCTAGGTATATATATATATATATATAATATATATATATATATATAATATAATATCTAGGTATATATATATATATATATATATATATATATATAGCTAGGTGTATATATTACATATATATATATATATATATATATATATATATAATATATGTTAACAGTTATCACCAAGCTAATATGGCAGTTCATAAATATAGGACTAAAGCTGCCGTTGTTAATATCCAGTACCGCTTCCGTAGTCTCCTTTAGAGTGAGAGTTAGAAATAATATATATATATATATATGTGTGTGTGTGTGTGTGTGTGTGTGTATCAGTGTGTGTCAGTACGCATACACATATAGCTTTGCTATAAAAGAATCGAAACAATCAATGTATGGAAACATCCATATATGAACTTGTATCTATATACGACACGCCCCTGTATCCATACATCTAATTGTGTTTATGATAAATTTTAACATAAAATCTTCAGCGAAATTTGAAGGAAATATGTTAAAGAGGGTATGAATTCCAGTATTTGATTGGTACTTATTTTGTTAAGACCAAAAGGATGAAAGACGTAAACCAACGTCGGTGAGAACTGAACTCAGAACACGAGACGCGATTAAATGAGGCAAAAAACATTGCACCTGATGCTGTGGTGAGTCTTGCAATCAATCAGCAGCTGGTAACTTGTTACCCTTGACTTATATTTCATGAAGCATGCAGAGAAAGTGAGTGAGAGAGAGAGAGAGAGAGAGAGAGAGAGAGAGAGAGAGAGAGAGAGAGGAGTGTGTGTGTGTGAAAGGCAGGATATATAGCATATATGTGCGTGCGTGAGAAGTCATAAGATAGTAAGAAGAAACAGAATCAGAACTTTTACGCTTATGAGCGTGGAAACACATTCATAACTCGTTACATACACACACACACACACACACACACACACACACACACACACACACACACACACACACACACACACACACACACATATATATATATATACGTATATATACTTAAGTATATATGTGTGTATTTTTATGTATATATACACGCATGTATATATATGTGTGTGTATATGTATATACATACATACGCTCTCATACTATATGCATTTGTATATACCTGTGTGTGTGTGTGTGATTGTGTGTGTGTATGTGTGGGCGTGTGAGCTCTAGCGCACATGGAGTACGTTGTAGCTGAAAAACATACTACACATTCCGTAATGTAGACACAAAGTAACTTTGATTGATAACAATAACATTTGCTAATGTATATCCTTTATGAGTGAGGTATTTTAATATATATTTTAAATATTTTGAACACCCAGTCTTTATGTACGATCTACTTATATCTAGATTCGCTTTCTCAGCATATCTTCTTGTAAACAATCTTCAAATGGGTATTTGAGTGTGTATGTGTGTGTGTGTGAATGTGTGTACACACACACACACACACACACACACACACACACATATTCTTTCCTTTATTCTTTTACTTGTTTGTCATTTGACTGCCGCAATGCTAGAGCATCCCCAGGACTTATTCTTTACAAGCCTAATACTTATTTTATCGGTCTCTCTTGCCATGTATATATATTTATAAATACGTATGTGTGTTTGTGTGTGGAGGTATGAATGTATGTGCGCGTGTGTCTGTTGAAAAACTCATTCTCTCTCTTCTGTATTAAATTTAACTGTAATATATTCTAATTTGCCCTGAATGCTTGCACACTTATATTCTGAAATAATATTGCTGTGTCTGCCTATTGAAAGTAATATCAGTTTCTGACGATCTTTGTGAATTTGGCGAAAGCAAAGTTTCTCTGCTAAACCCAATAAATCTATTAACATGTTATATAACTTAATATGATTTAATATGTGTGTGTGTATATGTGTGTCTATATGTGTGATGATAAGTTTTAGAAAAACAAACGTGTGTTTAACTGAAATATATATGAGAATATCAGAGTTTACAGAGTTTAGAATTTGGTACAAAGCCGTATGTATTTTAAACGCCTTCTATTGGATTGCAAAAGATTTTATTGTGACAGTTGTTTAAATTCCAATCCACCCTGATGAAGCAGATCTATGATCAACAACATTGTGCATACATTCCATACTTCATGCTTTTCTTTTCATGAAGTAGACACCATTACGCAATCGAAACGGTAAAACCAGAGGGAACTAATTACGGTTTATGTCGGAATATAGTCCGTACAAAACGTCACAAAATGAAAGCAGCTTCTTTAATGCTTCAGACAAGGCACTTCATCGGAGATATACGAAGAATACTATCACGGCTAATACTAAATAACCCTCTCTAATCAGGAAGATAGAATGAAACTGTTGTTACTGATTAGTATTAGTATTAACGTGATCGAGAATATATTTGATCAAAGGCATTCCGTCCGTGACCATCTTGACTTTCTAGGGTTATGTTTTATTTATTTATTTATGCGCCCTTTTCAAGCCTAGCCAGGCTCATGGGCCCGGTTTCCCGGTTTCTGTAGCGTTGGCGTATGTGTCTCCCCCAGCTGGACGGGACGCCAGTCCATCGTAGCGTTGCTCAAGAAACAGGAAGAGAGAGTGAGAGAACGTTGGGGCGAAAGAGTACAACAGGGGTCGCAACCACCCCTGCCGGATCCTCGTGGAGCTTTTAGGTGTTTTGGCTCAATAAACACACACAACACCCGGTCTGGGAATCGAAATGCAATCCTTCGACCGTGAGTCCGCTGCCCTAACCACTAGGCCATTGCACCTCCACTAAGATTATGTAGTAAATCATTATCTAACGATTCCTTTTCCTAGTGTAAAACGGTAAAGTATGAGTTGGAAGAAAATTTTACAGCTATTTGTGGCAGATCATCAAGTAACTCCCTTCAACGTCTTCTGCTAAGAAGTGTAACGCCACCGAGAACGAATTAGTTTTAGCGGAGATCAGGGTATTAGTAGTGTGACGAAGAGATGAGTTATAAAATTAGTGACTATTTGAAGGCGAGACAATTAGGGCTGTGTGTATGTGTGAGTGTGTGAGTGTAATTGTGTGCGTTTGTGTATTTGTTTGTGCGTGTATGTATATATATATATATATATGTGTGTGTGTGTGTGTGTAAGATAGTTTTGGAGGAGTGAGCGAAAAGAAAACAATGGAAGTGAACGCAACGTATATTAAAAGTGAGATTAGATATTTAAGGTGTAGGAAAGTAGTTAGACAGGGCCTGGGAATGTTGCTTACGTCCACATGCACGTTTACATGTTATAACAGCCAAAATAGGGATTCAAATGATAGTCGTTCGTTGATATTGCCTTTCCCAGTCGCATAACTAGTTCTACTCAATCATTTGATAATTACAGAATTGAATATGTTAATAACTTGACTATTGTCTTCCATATTGATGACAACCCTGAGAAACATCTCCCAGCAATTGTTTCCTTAAAATATGCTAATTTTGTTTACCCACTCGTACACAATATGTTACATTTACATATTTTACATCTACTTCAGCAAGTAAAGTCTGTGCTTCATTGAAGAGCTCTAATATGAAGGATACATGTTCGGAGTGGTGTAGAGTGGTGTAAGGTGAAGGAAGGAAGAAACAGTTAAAAAATAGCGAGGCTGGGATGAAATAAGTGAAATAATATTTGTCATTGACTAATATTTTCTTCAGTATGATTGCCTCTAATGACCCATATTAATCATTGCTTAAATGCGGTTGCACTAACATGACAAAATACGGCTTCTAAGGGTTTGATGGGTGTGAGATCAAAGGTCGAAGTAAGAACAAATATAGTTAAGGTAAAATCAGAAATCTAAAGAAACTGTGTTGGTAAAAATTAATTCATATGAGAGTTTGTAAAAGCGTTTTGTAAACTGATCTGCGTGGGGTGTGAATAGTCTAAAATTTCAGAACATTGCTTCGCGAAAATACAGAATGTATTGCTGTTTTTGTTGCAAGTTAATGAAGGAAGAATGGAATGACTTAACGATGTAACTAAACAATGTGATGATGGAATGGCGATGGGTTGGAAGCGAAGTCGGAAGACAGGGACAAATGTCAGTGAAAGATGGGGGTGTGTGGTATGGAAAGTGAAAAAAGACGGAGGAAGTAACGAATAGGGAAAATGGTAGAAGGGTCCAAAGTTGGCAGCAAAATCGAAGTGTAATTGGAGAATAATGGTAATAACTGGTTCGAATGAAAATAGAAGATAATGGGGAAGTACTGGGCAAGGCGCTCGGGCATACACACGCACACGCACACACGCACACACACGCACACACACACACAAGTATAACTATTCTGAGTTTGGCAATTTTACTTACACCAACACGTTCAGTAACACACTTTAAACAATAAAAGTAGGAATTTTTAAATTGCAAATACTTTGAAACAGTAAGGTGAATTAGAAAAATAAGGTGCGTTCATTAATATCTGCGGGCGGAGATGTGCCTAGAATAAAAGAAAAAAAGAAAGAAAATGAAGCGTTTTTCTCTGTCTTTGCAGGTACAGGGAGCGGTGTGGTACAGTATATGATAATTCCACAAATCTTGAGGTGGGTCAAAGAATGATGGACTGCTGAGTTGAAGTATGAAATTACGAGTTTTGACAGTGCGAGCTGGCAGAGTCGTTAGCACGCCGGGCGAAATGCTTAGCGGTATTTCGTCGGCCGTTACGTTCTGAGTTCAAATTCCGCCGAGGTCAACTTTGCCTTTCATCATTTCGGGGTCGATTAAATAAGTACCAGTTAGGCACTGGGGTTGATATATTCGACTTAATCCGTTTGTCTGTCCTTGTTTGTCCCTTCTATGTTTAGCCCCTTGTGGGTAGTAAAGAAATAGAGTTTTGACAGTGCTCGTCTGCTATTTCTAGCGTCGACGAGATGCTATTACATAGATGAATGATTCTCGGTCGGAGTCAACTGCACATTTCTTTAGTTGGCAATGTGCAATAAGTCGGACACTTGGAGTCTGTCCACGGAAGTTTCTGACGGTTTCACGCACAAATTCAACATTCAGAAATATGATTTCCTTCTCATGATTCTCTTCTCTTATTCTATCAAATATTTACTTTTTTACTCTTTTACTTGTTTCAGTCATTTGACTGCAGCCATGCTGGAGCACCGCCTTTTAGTCGAGCAAATCGACCCCAGGATTTATTCTTTGTAAGCCTAGTACTTATTCTATCGGTCTCTTTTTTGCCGAACCGCTAAGTTACGGGGACGTAAACACACCTGCATCGGTTGTCAAGCGATGTTGGGGGGATAAACACAAACACACCAACATATACACACACATACATATGCATACATACATACATATATATACATATATACGACAGGCTTCCCTCAGTTTCCGTCTACCAAATCCACTCACAAGGCTTTGGTCGGCCCGAAGCTATAGTAGAAGACACTTGCCCAAGGTGCCACGCAGTGGGACTGAACCCGGAACCATGTGGTTGGTAAGCAAGCTACTTACCACACAGCCACTCCTGCACCTATTTAAAAAAAAAAAGCACTGGGGTCAATTCATTCGACCAAAATTCTTTAAGGCGGTGCCCCAGCATGGCCGAAGTGTAATGACTGAAACAAGTGAAGGATAGAAGATAAAGGAACGTACAGTGATTCACCTACATCAAATGTGATTTTCTTGACAATTGCAAAACCCGGTAAACCATATAACAGTGGCGTCCAAGGCAATTTCCACGGTCATGAAGCAGAGTACACATGAACGTACCAAGATCAGTCTTTGAACGCATCAGTATCAAGCTTATTAATGACGTCTGAAGTCGTGGAAAAAAATCACAGGTGCAGGCGTGGCTATATAGTAAGAAGCTTGCCTCCCAACCGTATGGTTTCGGGTTCAGTCCCACTGCGTGATACCTTGGGCAAGTGTCTTCTACTGCTGTGTTTCCCAAACTGTTCGCGCCAAATTACAATATCGCCCTCCTATCGGCCCAAAAATGCTACATCGCCCACCTATGTAAAAAAAAAAAACCTGACCCCACCACAGAATCCCTCAAGGTCCCCTCTTGTATCTTTTGACACACACACCCTATATCGTAGACTCGTTGCTCTGTTAGTGCAGTTTGTACTAACTATGCGTTTGTTTACAAATCCCTTATTGTAGATTTAGTTTTGTCATTAGCGTTAATAAAATTCTAACGTTAACTTTATATATTTTCAGACAAACTTCTGGAAACTTGCGCTTTCTTTTACGCTGATTTTCATTTTCTTCAAATGAACCGTTGATCAGAACTATCGATGTAAAAATAATTAATGATTGTATTATAAAGGAACAGAATAAAACTTATTAATGAGAACCATGTGTCTGGTGCGATGCAACTAGTGCAGATACATTCGGGTTCAAACTTGCCAACTTTAGCCGCAAGTCTCTTCATTGTGTCACATCCAGCCCAATTCTTTTATGGGAAAGTAAAGTTCCTACATGGTTAAAACCAGATTCAACCAGGTATAAGGTAGGGAAGGCAAGCAAAAGTAATTTCAGATGTTTCCACAGACTGGAGTAGGAATTCAATATACTCTAATGATAACACAAACCTTCTTTGCAATTACGGCGATATCGCATTGTGGCGTCATTGTCATTTTGTAATTCTATCAATTCCTCCTGAACGCCATTTCGCAATTGACTGCGTCGACCTCAAACGGATTGCTATACCAATTTGGAATATTCAGCACAATAACATCTTGAAATCGCTCCACCATGTCATCATGCAATGATTGTAAATAGTTGTGATATGTAGTTAAATCCTCATCAATCAGTTTATCTTTCAAAGAATCAAGTTGTAGAAATTGATGGAAATGGCACTTTGAAATGTTAGTCTTCTGCAGCACCAATTTCGAAATGAAGGTAGTAATAAATGATTTACAATCAACGAGAGTTTTTTCTGTTTCCTTACAATAACTTATTCAAATCGTTTAATTTTGTGAATATATCACGAAGAAAACGATATCGCACCTTGCAGCCATCAGTGAAGTGGATAGTGGAGTATCTTCATAGAAAGATATGATTATATGAAACAGTTCAACAAAGCGTAAAATACAGTTTCATTTTGAAAGCCACCGCTCTTCGATATGGTATAAGAATTTAGTATGGTCCTCATCATTTCTCAGACAGAGAATTCGATCAGGCAAGAGACTGGACTTCAATTTGTTCAGTCTTGATAACTAACTGCAGTGCATCATTCATGTGCGTGCGTGTGTGTGTAATTTTAAATTGCAAATACTTTGAAACAGTAAGGTGAATGAGAAAATTTGTGCTTGTCCCTCTACCCTACTACAGGTTGAAAGCCGGTGTTGATATATTAATGTCACCATTGCTTCTTGACTTCTTATCCAGTAAAAAAGGCGGTAGAGAACGTACCAATTTTTTTCTTCTGTTTTAAAAATGTACTGAGTTCAATTTGTTCGACGAAACAATTCAAACCTATGCCCCAGCATGGCAGCAGTACAATGACTGATACACATAAAAGAGTAAAAGAGTTAAAAAAGTTAAGCATCAGCAAATGAGAAGTGGCTTGCAGGATGATTTGTGAAAAAAAAAAAGTATGTGTTAATGATATTTATATTATGTTGACGATGTTGGCAGACTGTAACGATAAAGAGGAAACAATTCATAAGCTTAGAAAACCACCTCCGGCAAGAAACATTCACCAGAAATACAAATAAAACGTCTCGTCGAACCGATTTAATTATTATAATGGGGATGGTTAACGAGGTGTTAGAAAGGAACAGTCAGAGGAAGAGGTAACAGAACGGAAAGGACTTAACATGTTAGTTGCAATTCATTTCTTTGTTTTGTTTGTTGTTGTTTTTTACTAAAGGACGCTGTAGAAGCGTGGAGTGGCTTTATCACTTTTGTTTCTTATATGGAAATGTAACTACTTCTAAGTAAACAGAAGATAAGTAATAAAACAGCTATATAAAGCTTATCAGAATTAAAAAAAACAACGGCAACCACCCTTAATCTTTTCTTGGAATAAATCTACATCAAGCTGGACCAACCACTCCTTTAAAACCAAACATCGGTTACAAAACCTTGCCCTAAACACATACATTAAAACTAGAACATGTCTTATATCAGTAAGAAACCCTCTTCCTACGCACGCCGCCACTTTACGTGCCTCCACTAGGAAGTTCAACAAAAACAATGTCTCGTATCTCATCTTGATGCAAACATCTCTTTCTCTAACCAAAGGAGTGTTTTTCCTTTTGAGAAATTACTAATTAGACAAAAAAGCAAACAAACCATTCAGATAAACCTCAGTGACATTGGCGTATGGGATAAGAAAATTTAAAGCAGATATAAGTTCTTGCCTCTTATCAATGTAATGGCTTTATCGATCACACATATTTTTAGCACAGAAACTGGAAGACCCTATAAATTAGTCACCACTGTAAATCGTACTTCATAAATGTTTGATTGATCTAGGAAGGTGGGCACACCTCTAGCACCCTACGGAATAGTGATGACTAAAGTGGTTCTTACTACTTCCTAGGAAGCGAGTATCAAGCGTTAACTGATGTATGTATATCAATGATTAAAAACGGATTTGCTTCGTATTTTTAAAATTCATCTTGATAAATGTTTCAAGACAATTACGTTCAAAGTGTCTAGACGTAAATATGTTACTGTACACAACTATTTATTTGAATTGTCAATGAATATAAATGACGGTCGTTGCCATTGTATGTTATTAAGTTTGTAATGTCTTCAACAAGCAAACGCAACATTTTGAACATAATAATTTTTTATTTATTTTTGCAAGAAACGATATTTTAAAAATAAGAAAATGAAAATTATTAAAATATTCAATTTGTAGTTTAAATAAAGCAAATAGATTTTAATCGCTAGTTTTTTTTTTTTACACTACTACTTGTGATCGTTTAAACACGTCATCAATAGTGTTAAGCAAGGCCATTAGGTGGTTCATGTGTTCAACAGTCAGTGTTGATCAAGCCGTAGCTTGTGTCCACTTAGCACACACTATCCCAGCTAGTACTACAAAGTTCATGGCCCGTCCCTCCTGAATCATAATCACTTTGAAGCAACAAGCTACCTTCGGAGGCAACTTGGTGACCTTCTGTCTACGGTCCCAGTGATGGCCAGCGTATTACTGGCTCAGTAGTGGGTCTGGCCGGCAAACCACTCTGCGAATATTACATATAAAATAATTCTTTCTATTATAGGTACAGGGCCTGAAATTTTTGGTGAGTGGGTTAGTATTTTATCTGGTGTGGGTCACCATTCTGCGCGCTGCCTTAATTTCATTTAAAATAATATTGGTTTCAAATTTTGGCACAAGGCCAGCAGTTTCGGAGAAGTGGGTAAGTCGATTACATCGAACCCAGTGCTCAACTGGTACTTATTTTATCGACCACGAAAGAATGGAAGGCAAAGTTGACCTCAATGGAATTTGAACTCAGTCTTGTTAAAATGTTCAGTTTAGCTTCCCCATTCTAGTGTGTGCGTGAGTATGTCTCTGTGTGAGAATGTGAGTGTATGTTTGTGTGCATATATGAATACATACATACATACATACATACACACACACACACAAACACACACATACACACACACACACATACACATATGTATATTATATATATACACATATGTATATATATATATATACACATACACATAAATATATAAACGTATGTATGTGTGTGTGTGTATGTATGTATACACACACAGATAGATGGACGAATAGATAGAGGGATGAATAGATTGATAGATGAATTGATAGATGTGCGTGTATGTTTGTGTGTGTATATAGTATGTGTGTATGTGTGAGGGAGAGAGAGAGAGAGAAGGTAAGAAAGAGAGGGAATACTGAAGATATATATTAAATGTCCACGGCTATGCAAAAGTTTTAACTTTCTTTTTATAGTTAGTCGTCCATGTCAAGTACTCTTTATTTAGGGTCAATTACACCTCATCGAATGTTCCATTCACATGAACAAATACGTGTACGTATGTGTGTGTTTTCTCTATATCTATGTGGATATCTTACTTACAGCATCAACTATTTCTCTCATCCCTCCCTTCCTCGCTCTTTGCCAGTAATTATCTACCAATTTTTCTTGCACTAAGTGTGTAGTCTATGTTATTGTGAGTAAAAACATAGAAAGAGAATTCTGGAAAAAAAAATTATGATAGATAATATCCCCTTAGGGGTATTAATCATCGCACCGTGCTAAATGGAGCGATTCTGATTGGGCTTTAAACCAACTTCGGTTGATAACAACATATTTATGTATTTATTCCTGCCAAGAAACGTATATATATACAAGTCAAACATTCGTTGAGATGTTTTTGCAATTCGGTTTCAAATTTCAGTTGTAGAATATTTGTCTTTTCATTATTGTTTTGTTTTTTGGCTTGTTTTTAACCCTTAGTTAAGGTTAAAGGGCAGCATATATCACTCTTTTCAGGAAGAGAGGAACTTATTCTCAGACCTAAGATACTGTTTGTGGTCATATTTCAGCATTTGCAGTAGAGAAGATGGATTAAGTCTAACGTACAGGAACAAGAACATTCCCTCCAACGTGGATTTTTTGTCCTTCAATTTTCACTCATAAACTTTTGTTCGACCTAAGATTGTAGCAGAAGACACTTTCCCGAGATACCACGCCAAATCATATAGATGCGAAGCGAACTTTTTACCCACACCTGAATCACAGTATAAGTAGTTATATTGCATCTAAATTACATGCACTATGTAAAATTAGCTGATAATTTGAAGCCAGTGTATATAATCCAAGAATCACTAAACTTCTTTTGTATTATACAGAACACCTATCTTCTTTAACGATTAGCTATAATTTTTCTTAAGCCATTTTACAGATAAGAGCACTGGACAGTCTGAGAGTCAGTGTTATTCAAGAATACAACCATTAACAATAAACGGATTCAAATTTTCGATAGTTCAGCTGATTATCTGACGCCCAATCAATTCAGTTAGCGGTGACTTAATTTACTGAAATCATTTAAAAAACTGAACTAAAGTAATTTGTAAACGTATTATTGGGTGAAAGATAATCCATCATCCAGTCTAACATCACTGTATGGATCTTGAGTGATCTTATTGGAGTAGATTCTGTTGCAGGCACCCAAATCAGATTCTTGGTCTGGTGATAGTTTCCTTCTACCAGTAACAAAGGCTATGAATAACATGTCTTGAGTGTTATATCTCTTGACATATTATGTAAGACTAACTTTGTAGGAAACGATAGACAATGTCATGTACTGGCTATTAATTAGACGTGATGTAACAGATATTATGCTGGTAGACTTGTGGTTGCTATATACTATTGTTGTTTCATTTCAATGAGAACAATAGGAAATAAAAATAGTGAAAGCTACAAGCTCAGTATGATATTGAAAGTAGAATCGGTAAGATAGAATTACAGTGAAGGCCTAAGAATAGACAGGAGATGTTTAAGGAAATCTGGAATAGAAGAGAAGCAAAATTTGTAAAACAAAAACAAAAACAAAAAAAAACAGATAGAAATAAGAAATGATTGAGAAAAGATAAGAGAAAGTATATTAAATGGTAAACTCACGAAATGACACAGGAGATAAGATAAAACGAGTAAGAAATGATAGCTTAAGAAATGTAAATACAAATGAAGGAAAAGAATTGCTCGGACGATTTATTGTAGCGAATGAAAATATATCTGACGTGAAATGAAGGTCTGATTGGTTACGAAACAATCAGAATGATAACAATGATAGAAAATAGAGTTGAGTAAATGACAATGGAAACTAAAAGAGGGTGATTAGGAAGTACTTATTAAAAATATTTGGTAGTGAAATATATAAGGAAATACTTTTTGTTGTATGTTTATAGTTTTTTTTCTTGAATTTGCTTTTTGCATTATTATTTCCAAACTCTGAACGCAATGAAGTAGCGATATGTATGTATGTATGCATGTATGTATGTAAGTATGTATGTATGTATGTATGTATGTATACGCACACACACATACCTCCCTGTTTCTGGCCTGCCTTTCTGACTTGCTAGGGTACCCCCACATCACTCCTTTAATTCTACTACTGCCTGCTACTAGCCACTGTCCACCATACACACACATACACACACACGCACACACTCACACGCACACCCTTGTCATCTCGCACACCTTTTTTACCATTCCTTCTTTGATTCAGCTCTCCTGTTTTTAAAAACATGTTCCTCCTTTTTCACCACTTCCGTCTTTTCAGTATGTGACCTCGTGAAGAATACCTGCAATTTTTTTTTCCTCTGTCCTCCCGTCTCGGGATCTTTCTTTCTCCTATGTTTCCGACGAAGAGCTCCGCTCGAAACGTCATACCCTCCTTCTTCCCTTCTTTCCTGAGCGTCCAATAATACTTTATTTGTTCCACATCCTCGCGTTGCTGTCTTTTTGTTTTCTTGTTTGGATTAACTTTATATATATATATATATATATATATATAACCAATATAAAACCAGAAATGAAGTATTCAATTGTCACTAATTTTGATTGACAGTGCAGGGCAGCACCTACATTGCTAAAATTAAGAAGTAAAAATCCCCTTAGCCGTAGAGAAGCATCTGTCTATGTACTGACAGGAGAACTAACCGGCCTACAGCGGGCGAGATCACTATGCTAGAATTCTAATTTCGCTTGAAATTATAGCTCTTCATTGGTGACTACTCCTTCGTTGAATGTTTTGGCCAAATCTCGACTGTCAGCATATTATATCTACAAACATACCACTAACAAGGTGAATGGAGTGAGTAATCCATTCTTCTAGTTAATATTTATATTAATTCTACGGATATTAATGGATTTTCAGATTTATCATCTGTGAAACGATCCATTTTCATTGGATGATTGCATCTGATAGCCGATACCCGTGGACAGGTTTTATAATGCTAACTGCAAAGATAAGACCCAAATGGAATATACGTACGTACATACATACATACATACATACATACATACATACATACATACATACATACATACATACTTACATGGTGGCTGCCCCCTCGTTATCGAGTATGGACATTGCACGAAGCTTAATCAATATTGTTATCGTGCAATGCCTGTGCAAGAAGATTTTTTTTTTAAGTGAAGAAAGGCTGTGCACTGAGTCAATCCCACTCACTAAGCAACAGCAGCCATAATCCGAAAAGAAGAACAAGTCAACATCATCGGTAACCACTTGAAGCTATGATTGAAGACACTTTCTTGAGTTAGCGTTCTGTTGCCTTAATCTTTAATATCTTTCAGACTAAGTAACGTAGTAAGAGAAAAATTTTGATAATATCTTCAGGCTGATTATGACCAACATTATT
>NC_043002.1:97893871-97911371 GCF_006345805.1 Octopus sinensis
TCGAACTAGACACACACACACACACACACACACACATACACACACACAGACACACAGACACACACACATACATACATACATACATACACACACACACATACACACACATACACACACATAATCGAAAAAGAGAAAATGGAATTCATGAAATTTTTTATTAATCACAATGATCGTTTCGACCCATCTCACAATGGTCCCTCGCGGGTGTGCTTCTGGACAACTTGTTGTGGTATATCCTGCAGGGCAGACGTGTCTCGTCAGTTACAATGCATTTCGTTATTTGCCTGTAGTTGGTTGCATACAAGGTCTCATATTTTGGAATGACATGGACTGAATACAGTTAATTTCTTTTATACGTAACGGTCCTACGTATTTTGTGTTTAATCTATAATTAAACACACAAAAAAGAAAAAGCTTATTTTGAATAGTGTACAATGAACTGGTACTATTCGTGCCTTGATAAATCTTTATCATAAAGTCATAAAAAAGATAGAACTATCTCATAGGAAACGAACGTATTAAGGATAACGGCACACTTGAATGGTTAATCAGAATTTGGCAACACCATAATGGCATTTTAATGATACATACGAAAGCGCATTCGCCCCTCTCACCTCTGTCTTATAGATACCCAGCTGTGTGGATAAACATACACACATACACACACACACATTGATACAGGGGTAGACAGATAGGTAGATAAATGGATAGATATATGGATAAATGGATAGAGAGATAAATTGATAGAGAGACGGATAGATAGATAGACGGATAGATGGATAGATAGTTAGACAGGGAGATAAATAGATAGATAGATGGATAGATAGATAGATAGATAGATAGATAGATAGATAGATAGATAGATAGATAGATAGATAGATAGATAGATAGACATATAATAGATAGATAGACAAATAGACAGACAGACAGGCAGATAGACAGCCAGATAGGTAGGTAGATAGGTAGATGATAGATAGATAAGTAGATAGATAGATAGATAAGAGAGTTAAGAGAGAGAGAGAGAGAGAGAGAGAGAGAGAGAGAGAGGGAGGGAGACAGATTACTAGACAAATTCACAGACTGAAAACGATGCGGGAGAAGAGAAGGTAAAGAGAAATAGAGAGTAAATGTAAATAACGAAGAGAAAGACGAAAGTGTGAAGAATAAAGGATATCTAAAGATATAATGAGGTACAAAGTGGAAAGTGAGTGAGTGTATGTGTGAGAGGGAGAGAGAGAGAGAGAGAGAGGGGGGAGAGAGAGAGGGAGAGAGAGAGAGAGAGGAAAGGAAAGCAAGAGAGGAGAAACTGGGGAAAAGAAGGAAGGAATTTAAAAGGACATATAAAGATGAAAGAGAGAGAGAGAGAGAGAGAGAGAGAGAGAGAGGGAAGGAAGGAAGGAGAGAGATACAATGAGAAAGAGTGTAGAAAGATTTAAATAAACACAGGAACTTATAAAGAAAGCATAAAAAGTTGTTTAAAAATAATAAACGAAAATAACAAAAAGAATTATAAAAAAGTAACAATCAAAAACATTAAAAAATCAAACGCAGAAACAAAAAAAATAGTAAAGTTTGTTTTGATAAGTTGTCACGCCTATCAAGTGTTTATTCACTGTAACTCTATCCTTCTCTCAGCCAGTTTAAGGACTGGCAAGTACAGGTAAAGATTATATGCCTTGCTGAAGATGACTAATAAGGCTGAAACACATCCGGAGTTACCATTAATGTACGGAGATCGAACCCCCCCTCCTGCTTAATGATATCTTAAATTCTAATGAATTTGCATTTCGAATTTCATTCTTCTGTTTCTTAAAATTTATTACTAATTTTTAAGGCATCGAGTTGGCCGAATCGTCTGCACCTTGGAAAAAAAAAATATTCAGCGATATTCCTTCCGGCCCTTGGTGATCTTAGTTCGAATTCCACCGTATCAGACCTTGACTTCTATCCGTTAAAGATCGATGAAATAAGCATCAGTCGATTGTTATTGTTGATAACTTGTCCTTGCTATCATAACTGCTAGCCTTGTGTCAATATTAGAAAAATTATTAGAATTACGTTAAAATTATTCTTTTTCTCTATTTTTCTCCTCTCTACGAACATAATGTTCATTAAATAAGCACTTTTGGCTCACTGTTCTCTGCACTCTCAATCACCCAAAAGCAAAGAGCATAGGTCGCTTCAATGCAAAAATGTTGAGGAAAAGAAAGGGGAGGATTAATGTTACGAAACTCAATATATACAAGTATATTTCAGAAAGCGAAAAGACGGTGAGCTGGTTGAGTCGTTAGCACGCCTGGAAAAATGCTTAGTGATATTTCGTTCGCCTTTACGTTCTACGTTCAAATTCCGCCGAGGTCGACTTTGCCTTTCATTCTTATGAGTTGGATAAAATAAGTACCAGTTGAGCACTGGGGTTAATGTAATCGTCTAACCCTTCCCCAGATATATCGCTAGCTTTGTGCCAAAATTTGAAACCATATTTCAGCTAGCGAATAAAAGATGATAATGAATTATTTGATAAAAAATATAAATGAAATAGGACAAGCTTTGTATCAACGCAACTGAAGAAGGAACTGATGCCAACAGAATACAGTAAATAAGATGACAATAAAATAAGAGTTTGGAAAATATTGACGATTAAAGTGTTAAACATAAAATAGTTAATGTACGTTTTTGGCGATTTTTAGTAGAATTTTAGCCCTGATTGAGTCGACTTACGATGAAAAACATTTCTGGCATGTGCATTATTTCTCTTATTTCGGACATAGACTATCTAGGGCTACATTATCAAACGTGTTCTTCTATTCTAAGACATTAGGACAAGATTTGATAGAGATTTATATATTCTGTTTGAAGCAGGTGAATCCATTGGTCGTAGTTGGGTCATATAGTTTTGTGCTTGTCATTCAATACTTTACGCCACTGAGGTGTGTGGCTGAGCTGTGGTATTCCTGTTAGAGGGTATTAGTCGACCATATCGATTCCACTAATAATTTCCATCTGGTATTTAATTAATCAATCTATATCGTATCGACTGGATAAGCTTCTATTTTGAAATCATCATCATCATTCTTCGACCGTGGTCGAGACAATGGAATTTACCATGCTACGCCAGACTTCATGGTCCATCATGGCATTACGGAGGTCCTGTTGCTGGATGCCTGTATCCCTGGAGATTACATCAGGGTAGGAGAGTGTGCGCCCTCTGGTATTGCGGGTAGATGGCTTCCAGAGGAGAAGAGTAGAGATTACCTCTTTTTCAGCTCTACAACAATGTCCAGCAAACTGGACTCTCCTGCCTTTCACAAGAGATGACACAGGTGGTAGTTTCCCATATATTTGCATTTTGGTTGGATGGCGTTTCCACGAGAGATTTTGAGCTCTCATAAGGAGGCGAGTGTAGGTTCCATCCAACCGCCTCTCAAGTTTTAGTTTAACATATAAACTCATGCGCAGATTAAAAAAAAACAACTTCATACCACATAGGCGTGGATGTATGGTGTGAAGTTTGATTCCCAACTGCATGGTCCCGGGGTCACTCCCACTGCGTGGCACTTTGGACAAGTGTCTTGTACTCTAACTCCAGGCCATCCAAACCTTTGTGAGTGGATCTGGTAGGCGGAAACTGAAAGAAGCCCGTCCTACATGCACGTACACATAAACAGACACACACAATATATATATATATATATATATATATATATATATATATATATATATATATGTGTATATATATATATATATAATATATATATATATATATGTATATATATAGAATATATATATATAATATATATATTATATATATATATACATATACATATATACACAATATATATGTTTATATATGTATATACACAACACACACACACACATATATATATATATATATAGTGTGTGTGTATGGTGGCCCATATCACTCTGGATTTTATCCTTTGGCTTGTCCAGCATGGGAGATACCCCCACCCAAAAGGAACTTGCTCTTCGTTGGCATAAATCAGCCATTGAGCAACAACAAGGATTGAACCTTCTGGTGGTAATAGACGTTGACGTCATTTTAAAGATTAGAGAAAAATATCACCAACCCCGGACTAATGAGAACTCTACTGGTACTAAATTGGCACTCCGTCGGTTACGATGACGCATGTTCTAGGTGATCCGTTCAACGCAACAGTCTGCTCCTGGAATTAATGTGCAAGTGGCTGAGCACTCCACAGGCATGCGTATCCTTAACGTAGTTCTCAGGGAGAATCAGAGTGACACAAAGTGTGACACAGCTGGCACTATAGAATACAAGTGCCACTAATTTATACTAGCTGGGTGGATGGACTGGAGCAACGTGAAATAAAGTGTCTTCCTCAAGGACACAACGCATCGCCGGGAATTGAACTCACGACCATACGATCCCGAGCCAAATGCCCTAACCACTAAGCTACGCACCTTCACCTGCAG
Organism: Octopus sinensis; assembly: GCF_006345805.1. Taxonomy (NCBI): domain Eukaryota; kingdom Metazoa; phylum Mollusca; class Cephalopoda; order Octopoda; family Octopodidae; genus Octopus; species Octopus sinensis. The sequence goes on from NC_043002.1 coordinate 97,898,327, forward strand.
ATACACCAACTGGATTATAGTTTAACATTTATACACGTAAATACTGTGGAACTTATATATATATATATGAGTAAAAACTCACTACTAGTCTTGAGAAGCCGGCCCTTCTCAAAACCATGAAGGACACAGTGTTAATTAAGAAATTATAGCTACAAACCATTAATGGAAATGTAGAAATATACCGAACATTCAGATGCTCACTATGTGATGAGTACATATACATAAATACAAGGAAACACACAAACATGTATACACATACCAAGTCAGAATATAAAGATTCACTTATACAGTGACAAACATGTTCAAATACACACACACACATACACACATGTATATATATATATATATATATATAATATATATAGATATATATATATATAATATAGTTGTACATAATATATATATATATATTATGTACAAATATATATATATATATATATATAGATATATAAACACGTACATATATATCTATATATACGTACAAATAGCTATATATATGTACAAATATATACATATATATATGTATATATATATATGTACAAATTATTATTCTTTACTCTTTACTCTTTTACTTGTTTCAGTCATTTGACTGCGGCCATGCTGGAGCACACCTTTTAGTACTTATTCTATCGGTCTCTTTTTGCCGAACCGCTAAGTGACGGGGACGTAAAACACCAGCATCGGTGTGTCAAGCAATAGGGGGACAAACACAGACACACAAACACACACACATATACATATATATACATATATACGACAGGCTTCTTTCAGTTTCCGTCTACCAAATCCACTCACAAGGCATTGGTCGGCCCGGGGCACAGCAGAAGACACTTGCCAAGATGCCACGCCGTGGGAATGAACCCGCAACCGTGTGGTTGGTTAGCAAGCTACTTACCACACAGCCACTCCTGCGCCTATATATATATATATATATATGTACAAATATATATATATATGTACAATATATATATATATATATATATATATATATATATATATAATATATATGTACAAATATATATATATATATACGATATACATATATATATATCCATTACAGACACACACACTTGCATATATGTCTATGTACCTACATAACAAAAAATGTGTGTGCATGTATATGTCTGTGTGTGTGCGTGAGAGAGCGAGAAAGCAAGAGTGAGAGAGAGAGAGAGAGAGAGAGGGAGAGAGAGAGAGAGAGAGAGGAGGGAGAGAGAGAGAGAGAGAGAGAGAGAGAAAGAGAGAGTCTACCCGTGGCTGCCAAGAGAACTATTTAACCACACAGACATGTCTGCACCTGGAACGTGTTGACTAAAGAAGTATTGTTGTTTTAATCACCATGACAACAACAGCAACAACGATGATGGCAATGACAGCGAAGGGGACGACGACGACGACGACGACGGGACGGCAATAACAGCGACAAAAATAACAGTGTTCACTCAGCCACCACCCACTACAGTACTCGCCACCCCCGAAAAAAAAATCAACCAGCTCATCAAAAGAGAACACGGGTCCAAGGCTGAAACCTCTAATTGTTCTTTTCTACTCTAAGGCACAAGGACTGAAATGTTGGGGGAGTGTGTGTGGGGGGTGGGTGGGCAGTCGATTAGATCGACTACAGTACGCATCTGGTACTTAATTTATCGACCGCGAAAGGATGAATGGCAAAGTCGACCTCGGCGGAATTTGAACTCAGAATGTACTCAGGCAGAAACGTTAGCACAGTATTTCGTCTGCCGTTACGTTGTGAGTTCAAATTCCGCCGAGGTCGACTTTGCTTTTCATCCTTTCGGGGTCGATAATTAAGTACCAGTTACGCACTGGGGTCGAGATCGTGTAATCGACTTATACCTATGTCTGTCCTTGTTTGTCCCCTCTATGTTTAGCCCCTTGTGGGTAATAAAGAAATAGGTACTTGATTTATCGACCCCGAAAGGATGAAAGGCAAAGTCGACTTCGGCGGAATTTGAACTCAGAACGTAAAGACAGACGAAGCACTGCTAAGCATTTCGCCCGGCATGCTGACGTTTCTGCCAGATCGCAGCTTTACAATCTAATACTTCTATAATAGCAAATGGCAATGGTAACTACAACAGCAGCAAGAATAGCAGAAGTAGCAGTACATCCACTACCACTATATTACCACCACCACCACCACTTGAATAAGTGGTTTCACATGAATGTGAATAAATTAAAAATAAAATTAGCGTGCAGAAATGGAATAGTCCAGATGGATAATAAAAAATTAAATTAAAGAAAAGACTATTGTCTATAAAGTATACAATGTAGAGAAAAAAGATTTGAACACCTGGAGGAAAGCTATGTGTGTTGTTATCTGTGATTAGACGGTGAAATTTTTTCTGTGTAAATTGATTTGATATCGCGCGAGGCGTTTGCCTCCACGTGTGGAAACCTTCCGAAGAAGGTGAATTGACCCTCTAGTCATGGCGACTTACGCGGGGGTCACCGGGAAAAATAACGATTCGTCGATAATCATATAGGAGGTTTTCTTTGAGAAGGATAAACTCAAAGAATATGAAAAGCTCTTCAAAAGGGAGGGTGATAGCGTAAAGCTAATCCCCCCCGCGAAAGCAAAAGAGGATAAAGAAAGCAAGACAGTGACATACAGAACCCAAGACAAAAATACGAAGAAACTGGCAAGAGTGGAGATAGTCGAAATTGAAAAATGTCTGGGAGACATAATGGGGAAAATAACCTACGTGAGTAGAGGCAAGAAATTTGGTACGGTGGAGGTGAGATGTGCAACGGAAGAAATTGCAGCCTCACTGGCTACCACCGTACTAAGAGCCGAAAAATTCACAATGTGGCCCTCATACAAGGGAAGAAGAGGGGTCCGGGTTAAAATCCCGAATATACCCCCAGAAGTGAAAACAGAATGGCTGGCAACAGCTATTCTAGGAGCAGCAGAAGAGGAAGTGGAGGTGGAATCAATTAAGGAGTCCAACGCGGTAAACTGGAGAGGATATGGAGTAGAGTTGTGGTTGATGGCCACAAAAGAGGATATTGAAAGGTTCCCCTACAGAATTGAAATTGAAGAGGAAAAAACCCTCAGCGTAATTGTAGAGGGGAGAAAACCAAACTGTTACTTGTGTGGGACAAGGGGGCACATTAAAAAAGAGTGCCCGTTATACGAATTCGTAGCGGAGTGCGAGCAGAAACTTGAAGAAAAGAAGAATACTGTAAATGAGAAAGAAAACATAGAAAAGGAAACAAAACAACAAGAGAAAGGAAATAATAAGTCAATGAAGGAAAAAGAAATAAAAAAAAAAGAAAGAAATAGAACCAAAACAGAGTCAGGAAAAAAAAAGGAAAAAGAAACAATAGGAAAAAAACAAGAGAGGGATCAGAATCAAACGAAAAGAAAAGGAAAAAGAAAAGGAACACAAAACACGAGAGAAAGAGAACAGAGAAAGAACCAAAAAGACAAGAGAAGGAAGGAGAAAGAAAAGAAGGCAAAAAGAGAGAAAGAGAGAAACAAAGAGAGGAGAACAAGGAAGAAATAAGCCCGAAAAGGAAAATGAAGGAAAACGTAGGACGGAAACAAGATTACTATTACTACAAGTTAGTAACCTTCCATTTCTGCCGTGAAATGAAAGACTTGACATGTAAAACGGAGGGACATATATGGGTCAACAGGATGACCGATCGGTGGCAGGAGACTGCTCTAATCCCCGAAGAAAGAGTCGCTGAGTTCCTCAGAGCTGCCGGAGAGAGTGTAATATTTTACACGAAGGTTCGAATGAGAGAGCGGCTGCCTGAGGGCTCAGTGATAGACTAACCTCTCGATTCCGGGGATCGAGTGGGCATTTACATCTCATTGTAAATATTCTTTCATATGTCATTTTTTACTTTTATTTGTTCCTTTTCTTGTCATTCGCTTTCTTATTTTAAGTTCCCCGATTGTATTGTCCCATCTATGTTCGCCCCTTGTGGGTAGTAATAAAATCACCTGGAGGAAAGCTATCTGCGTGTATAGTAAGTTATTATATTTTGCCGTCGTATTTATTCTCTCCGTTATAATCTACGGTGTGTCTACCTGTCTTTGTTTATTGCTGTACAACTGTTGAAGTCAGCCTTCGTGCGAGGACTTCGTGGTGGTGTTCCCCCCTCCGTGGGGGAAAAAATATCATTTATCTTGGATTTACCAAGGGCTTGTTAAGCCAGTTGTTCGAGATGGAATCCCCCATCTCATATTCTCCCGTGACTAGTGAAGAAGAATCTCCGGCGGTGTCGCCAAAGAAAAAAGAGGCGGTGTCGCCAAAGAAAAAAGAGGCGGTGGCGCCAAAGAAAAAGGAAACCCCTGCACCAGCACCAGCACCAGCGAAAAAATTCTCAGAAGTAGCTGGCAAGAAAATCAAAAAAATAAACGTCGAAGACTTGAAAAAATATGCGGACTGTTTTACAAAAGAGGGCACGGAAGTGACAGTGGTCTCAAACGCCCAAAAACATGAAGAAATCGAAAAAAGAATAATAATCTATAAGACCTTTAATACGACAACCAAAATGATACAAACAATTGAAAAAAAATCGAGAATTGTTTAAAACCATTAATGGACAAGATCACATACATCAACAGAGGAAAGAGATACGGCACAGTAGAGGTGCGTTTCACAACAGAGGAGATAGCAAAAAAACTGTCGATGGAACCAATCAAAGCGGAGAACATTGTTCTCCTCCCCTTGTATAGAGGAAAAAGAACATCGAAAATCACGATGAATAACATTCCGCCAGAGGCAGATGCCGAATGTCTGGTGGCAGCAGTCATGGTAGGCCTGGAGGAAAAAATAAACATCCTCCAGGCCACAGTAGAGGAGGAGGAATTCTGGAAAGGGCAGCGGATAGTAATAGCCATTCAGGCAGAAATTCAAACACTGGAGGAGATTCCAGAAACCCTAAAAATAAGTGAAGACGATAGAATAACAGTTTTCGTAGAGGGCAGAAAGCCGAGGTACTTCGGCTGCGGCAAGAAGGGTCATGTAAGGGCGGAATGCCAACCCCAACCCAAACCGCAGGAAGCACCTCAGCCAGGTGAAAAAGAAGATGAAGTGTCACCAGAAGCAGCGCCGGGCGGCCCAGAAGGGACGACTGAAGGTGTGGAAGTGACAGAGGCAGCAGAACCAGCGGCAGAGGAAAAAAAGAGCAATGAGGAGGGGTGGTTAAAAATCACCAGAAAAAAAAGAAAAACGGAAACCACCCCTCCAAGAGTGATCCAAAAGAAGAAAAGAGAGTCGATGAACTCATATATGGCCGTTAAGGCATCAAACAACAGACTCGGGAACGTGTTGGCAGCTATGGCCAAGTGGAAAAATAGGAAAAAAGAATGACCATATAGTTTACAGAATAGGCCGGAAGGATTACGGGCGGATAAAGTCCGAATTCTTTCATGACGTAGGCCCGCTAAGAATGGATTTAACATCTCCATATATATTCGAGGGCCTACGTCAGACTCCCCCACGAGGCCCAGAAAAAGAGATAAACAAAGAAGAAAAAAAAAACGAACCACTGATATAAAGGTAAGTAATGGATTACATTTATGTTGGTTGTTTGAATATGCGCGGCCTGGGAGCAGGCTGGAAGCAAGGTCGCTTCCTGCATGATATCAGGTCGCGTAAATTAGATGTTATCGTTGCTACAGAAACCCGGTTAGAGGGGCCAAGAGGTCTACTCCCGCTGTTTGACGGCTACGAGAGTTTTTTCTCTCCTGGCAGTCCTACTGGCGGAAGTGGGGTGTTGGTCCTAATAAAAAGAAACCGGGTTTCTGGAAAAAGTTAACTTTTGCAGATCCAGAAGGTAGGCTGGTCGTCATGGATTTGACGTTCAGTAATGGTAAAGTTATCAGACTTGTTGCAATTTACGCACCCAACCATACAGGGCAAAGTGATTATTTTCGTGAACTAGAAAACTTTCTTGGTACTTCGCATTCATTAGTTGTGCTAGGAGACTTTAACACAATTTGCAAAGCGGATGTAGATTGTGTTGGCTCGCGTTCAGATAGAAAAGGTAACAGTGGCTTCATGGATCTGCTAAGCCGCTTTGAGCTAGCAGATCCTTATAGGCTGGAATTTCCGAATGCTCCATTGTGGACATGGTCAAACAGCGACGGATCTTCCAGGTCATATTTAGATAGAATTCTAATTAGAAAAGTAGACAGTAAAATAGCTAAGTGTCCACAGTTTTACCCGATCAGCTACAGTGATCATAAAATGGTCACTTGTAAGCTTGACATAGATAAGGTTAAAAATAGAGGATCCGGTTACTGGAAACTTAATACGTCCCTTTTGGCGATTAAGGAGTACAAAGACCGGATTAGGGATATAATTCAGAGGGCACTATCTGGTACCATCATTAATAACAAATGGTGGTACGCCCTCAAACGAGCCATCAAGTTTGAGTAAATTAGATATAGCATAGGAGTAGTGGCTAGAGAGGCTAGAAGGGAAACTACTCTAGTTAAGGAATTAGAGGAAGCCTTGAAAACTGGCTCTGCGGCTCAGGTGGCGTCCAAGAGACTGGTGTTAAACCAGTACCTCGAGGCCAAACACATGGGCTGCATTGTCATGGCTAGAATCCGCCATATGGGATGTGAAGGAATCAACGCCGTGAGATGGGCCCGAGTGGTGGAAGCACAGCATGGTAACGATGCCACGATTCGATCTTTGACGAACCAACAAGGTCAGTTGATAAACGAACCCGAGGAGATGTGTGAGGCCTTTCAGGAGCACTTCGCTCAGCTTTTCGGTGAGTGCGGCGGACTGGATAGGAGGGGGGCCTTTACGGACCTACTCGACGGGCTGCCGCGCTTATCGGGGCGAGATGCGGAGGGCTGTGAAGGGCCAATCACGCCTGAGGAAGTGGTTGAGGCAATGGCGGACTGCGGCGCGGGCAAGGCGCCGGGTTTGGATGGTCTACCCTATGAGTTATATAAGAGTATGCCAGACTTGTTCGGGCACCTACTGGCGGAGGTCTATGTGAACTGGCAGCAGAACGGGCTTATACCCAGATCTGTGCGCCGGGGAGTAGTGACACTCGTCAGAAAGGACCGAGCAAGGGGGAGTGCATTGATAATTTCAGGCCCATCACTCTGCTAAACACAGAGTTGAAGATTTTGGCCAAAGTGTTATCGAAAAGATTGGCGCGTGTCGCGGATGGTCTGATCGGGGAGGCACAGACATGTGCCGTTCCGGGCAGAACCATTCAGGATAATCTCCATCTAATGCGGTATAATGATTCTGGCAAGGGTGGGGCACTGGTCCATTTAGACCAATCTAAAGCATTTGATAGGGTCGACCATCGTTACCTGGTATCTGCCCTGGTACAGTTCGGGCTGAGCCTTGGCTTCCTCAGGTGGATTATCCAAATTTATGATAACATCGACTCGGTAGTTCGGGTGAACGGCTTCTTGTCGAAGCCGTTCAAAATCAAACGCTCGGTTCGTCAAGGGTGTCCGCTCTCCCCGCTTTTGTACGTGATGACTCTTGAGCCATTACTGCGAAAACTGAGCGGCATCCCGAGACAGCCAGGTAATGGAAAATCAGTGTCAGCGTACGCGGATGACATCACCATCATCGTAACCGAAATGGACCACCTATGTAAAGTAGGCAAGGCCATAGAGGTTTACGAGACGGTGACAGGAGCAAAAGTTAATCGCGAAAAGTCAGTCGGCTTGCAACTCGGCACCTGGAGAGGCAAGTCGATGCCTCCTGACAGCGTCGTGGGACGTTGGACGGAGGGTCCGATTAAATTGCTAGGGGTCTGGTTCGGTCCAGACCTCCAAATAGAGAAGAATTGGGGCGAGGTAACAAACAAGGTGGCTGCAGTAGCCAAGACCTGGTCTTGGCGGTGGCTATCCTTGAAAGGGAGGGCGGAGGTGGCCAATGTGTTTATCGCATCGGTTATCACCTACCGCCTTTCCGTCGTTCCTTGCCCTGATTCGTGGTTGATCAAGTTGGAAAGACAGCTCTTCTACTTCTTGTGGAAGGGCCGGAAACCACTTGTGAAACGCTCTACTTGCTGTCAACAACCGTTAAAGGGTGGGCTAGGGATGCCTTGGCTGATGATGCGCAGACATGCGCTGAGGTTAAGACATCTGTGGCTCTACCTGGATGGTGAACGGGTGTGGTCTTCGCTAGCAAAACTGATGTTTCCCAAGTTCACTAGTTTCGGTGGATGGGAAACCTGGCTGAATCGTAGATCGAAACTTGGTACTTGGTACACGGAGTGTTGCAAGGCTCTCCTGCTATTCCGTCGCTCGGGCAACGCCTGCGGTGGGGGTTCCACCACATTCTTCTATAGAGGGTTGGTAGAGACGGAATGTGAAAATACCTTGGGGGAAACCCTAGGTTTCGACGATAATCAGCTGGCCAGTCTGTTCCGACGTACGTTCAAGCCGAGGACACTGGACAACTTCCAGAAGTCTCTGGCATGGCAATGCTACAGAGGAGCTCTACCTGTTCGGGATAAATTCGCAAGGCACGGTGGCCAAGACAGTCCGATATGTCCAAGATGCGGGCGGGATAGGGAAACCGTCCCGCACGCTATTGTTCATTGTCCGGACGTGTCTGAGGTGTGGGTTTATGCCGAACAGCTGTTGTCAGGTACACGAAGAGTACAGCTGTCGACTGAGTCGATTACAAAAATTGACCCACCGGATTTCCTCGCGAAAGAAGGTAAGTTTTGTTTTCTCGTTGTAGTAGCAATTGCGAAAGAGGTGATATGGAAGACGAGAATGAAAGGTCTACAGTCAGGCAAGTTCATCTCCGGCCCTGGTTTGATGAATTATTTCATCTTTCACTTGAAAAGGAAGATAGGGCTGGAGAGAATATGCCTGACTAGGAGAGTGTATGAAGAACGATGGAAAGATGTAGCACGAAAGTTGCGAGTGAAAGATACAACATAAATGTAAACCAAACGAAACCAAAAGTATCAGTGGGGAGGCGGGGCTCGTGGGGTCCGAGCTAAACCCGCACCCACTCCACCCGTAATGTCTTCCGGTCTGTCCCATCATTCGATTTTGTGTCTATTTTGTAATTTCATGTAAATTTTTAAATTCGATTTATTGTAAAAACCCATTCGTGTGTCTGACCCCACATCAGATTGTATTGTCCCATCTATGTTCGCCCCTAGTGGGTAATAATAAAACAACCTAGAGGAAAGCACCTTTGAAAAGTGTCTTGGCGCGACTATAAAAGATATCTAAACAGAGGCGGTAAATTCGTCACTATAGAAGCAAGGTTCGAGTCAACGGAGCATGCAAGGGAGTACTCAACTCGAACTTGCAAAGTGGAAATATTTTATTTTTACCTTTATATCTGGGACGTAGTACGTCCCGGATAAAAATTTTAAATGTCCCCCACCCCCAGCAGTAGAGGTAGGCTGGATTGTAGCCACACTTCTATACAAGAGGGAGGACAAGATACAATTCATCGAAATTGCAAGAGACGGACTTACAATTCCAGTCTGTTATATATTTTGAGTATTGTTATCACTAGCGATATCAAGATATAACTTTGTATTTTGTATTTTATGTGTAGATGTATATATATATATAGATGTACATGTAATATGTACACACACATATATATATACACATATATACATGCACTAGCACTATGACCCAGCAACGACGGGTCATAATGCTAGTATATATATATATATAATATATATATATATATATATATATATATATATATATATATGACAGGCTTCCACTCAGTTTCCGTCTACTAAATACACTAAGACGATATTGGTCGGTCCGGAGTTATAATGCAATACACTTGCCCTATGCGTGGTGCAGTGGGATCGAACCTGGAACCACGTTGCCCCAACGCGAGCTTTTTAACGGCACTGCCATGTCTAATCAGAAATAAAAATAAATTAAGCTGTATTCACATGGACTGATTCTCCAACTTGCGATAACTAAACTTACTAACGCTATTTAATTTATGTCAAGCCAGCCTATCTTTATTTTCTAATTCATGCATAATGTAGTAAGAGACATTCTGAGACTGTGAACATAACACCGCCCACAATGAGCGAAGACTCTTTTTAAGCGTGGAAATACTCGGTAGGAGTTCTTTCACATTCCATTGAACAGCGCCTAAGCTGTCTGTGCATCTGAATCTAAATGCAAACGGCAAACGCATACACGCACATATGCATATACGGACACACACACACACACACACAACACACACACACACACACACACACACACACACACACACACTCACGCGTGTGTATATATGTACACACAATGTTTACACATATATATATATATACATACACATAGGTATATGTGCATGTATGTATCCTTCAAAGCATATATATATATATATATATATATATATTATATATATATATTATATATACATATATATATATTATATATACATATATACATATATATATATATATATATATATATATATAATATATATATATATATATATATAATACACATACATATATGTATATATATGTATGTGTATGTATATGTATGATATACATAAACATATATATACACACATATACATATATACGTACATATACATACATATACATATATATATATGTATATGAATATATATATATATATGTATATATGTTTATGTATATATATATACATATACACACACACATATACATATATATGTATATATACATATATATACATATATGTATATATATATATATATATATATATATATGTATACTTTGATACTTTGAAAGGTTTCGGCCATTATTGGCCCAGGCCATGTCTAACTTAATAGCACCACCTGGTATATATATATATATGTACATATGTTGCTTGTGTGTGAGTGTATGTGTGTGTATTATTAGTTACGTAATAAAAATACACTCCCATTAGGATATATATATATATCTAGGCTTTGGATGCCTTTGTTTATTACGTAACTAACTGTATATGTAATGATATATATATATATGTATATATATATATATATATATATATATATATATATATATATATATATATATATATATACATATGCATGCATGCTTCTGTGTATTTGTACGTGCTTGCGTGTGTGTGTATGCATAGAAACACATACATACGTGCGTGTGCACGCACAGGCTCACACATATATTCAATGTCTGCCCATTAGAAATATGTGTGTAAAGATATATAGAAGTAGACAGGTGCTATGCTGAGTGAATTTCAACTGTAATGTTAAACTACTGGAGAATGCTGGAGTAGGTTTATGTTACTGTAAATAACGTGTTTTAAAGTTCTTCAGATCGCAACGGCGTGCATTGTTTAGCGCATTTTACAAAGATAACCCTTATAGAATTTCGACTGGAAGAACCAAAACCACATGCAAACATGTTATGTATATGTCTAGTTATATGGGATGATATTTTTCATCGTATAGAACGTTAGACCGCTGATTTCCATGAGAAATATACGCACTGTTTGCTGCGTGATGAGAGCAGTTCTGTTTTCTGATACAGTTATTAAAATTTAGTTAAGTCATATTTTAAATAATGAGGGGAGAAAAGATCGATGGTTATATGTAGTTAATATTATGTTTATTGTTAGGGCGCGCGAGCTAGTAGAATCGTTGCCATGCCCTGCAAAATGCTTAGCGGCATTTTGTCCGGCCTGAGTTCAAATTCCGCCGAGGTCGACTTTGCCTTTCATCCTATCGGAGTAGATAAAATAAGTACCAGTTGGGCACTAGGGCAGATGTAATCGGCTTACCTCCTCCTCCTTCACCAAAATTTCAGGCCTTGTGTGTACAGTAGAAAGGATATTTCTTCCGTCTCGTTAGGTTGTAAGTTCAAATTGTACCGTGGTCGATTTTGCCTTTCATCTCTTTCGGGGTCGATAATGTACATTGAGGTTTCGTATTGGCACGATGTAATCAATTAACTCTCTTCTCTTTATATTGCTGGCATTCTGCAAAATTTGAAACAGTATTGTACTTATTACACATGCTATAAGCGGTTCATTAGATGATTTAATCCAATTATAAATAATTAAAGATAGAATGTAGGCATGTAGTGGCGGTATGATTCTGGTAAGTGGAGAAGATGATTATAGGCATCTTTCGGTCTTATTAAATCTCTTTACCAAATCAGACTTCACTTGTACTCTACAGCCGCAAGATGTTTAATAGAATCGCTGGGTTATGGAGGAAATAAGCAAACTAATACCAGGTGGGAAGAGATAAACGCCGATGCAAAGAGACACACATATATACAACGGGCTTCCACACAAGTTCCGTCTACCAAATTCGCTCACATGACAGTCGGCCAGGAGCTGTAGCAGAAGACACCTGCTCAAGGTGCTATACAGTGGGACTGAACCCAAAACCAGGTGGTTATAGAGCATCCACTTGAGAAATTTTTTTGTATTCACTATCTATTTGCAGATACAAACTATCATTATTTGACTCGAATTGTAGTTTTGCTGCATGTGCCCTTCTCTGAAACGGTAAAATGTAATTAGAAGACATCACTGATCTTTCTAGTAGGTCGAACGACCATCAAAATCCCCTCCTCCGTTAACTTCATAAATCTTGTAATGCTTCGAAATTGAAAGTGATGGCTGGGAAAGGCAGTAATAACATTTACTATGAAAAACGTTGATATCATTTTAAGGTTAACAAACTGTACTAAATGTTTAAAGAGGTGATAAGATGCTGGAGTGATAAGACGTTGGTGTGATAAGAAGCTGGAGTTTATCAGCGATTCCGTTAACGTGAATTACAGAAGGGGAATTACAAATGTACATCGGGAGTCAATTATTTCTTCGGATTGTCACGTCTATTTATTGATTTTTATCAGTTTAGGAGGACATTTTGGATAATGTAATGCGGGGGTACACTACAGCTGAAATAAATACTGAAAAAACAAAAATAAAACATAACAAAAAATCTATGTATGGATACAGTTTCGATGTCCTTGATCATAGATAAGTTTGCTCTATCGGTCTGACCTTCGGTCACAAAAACAAAGTACAGCAATACGATGATGAGACGTTGATCACGACGCAGGC
>NC_043002.1:97913871-97923871 GCF_006345805.1 Octopus sinensis
TCTCACTCAATAATAATAATAATAATAATAATAATAATAATAATAATGATAATAATAATAATAATGATGATAATAATAATGATAATAATAATAATAATAATAATAATAATAATAATAATAATAATAATAATAATAATAATAATCCTTTCTACTACAGGTACGAGGTCTGAAATTTGTAGGGAGGGGGATAACCAATCACATCGGCACCAGTGCTCTGGTGGTACTTGATTTATCGACCCCAAAATGATGTTTTGTCCTGGTATAAAAGATGGGCCAGAGGAAATATTCTCCTCAAACCACATATCTGCTTACCAATTGCTTGGCCTAAACCAGTTAAGTATGTCCCTTAGTGGCTGACGATATGTACATCTCTGATCACGAGCAGGCTTTGTGGATGGGGATGATCATAGCTGTGTGTTGTGAAGGATTGTTTGGAAACATGGGTGTTTTGTTCATCATCCTTACACAGACCTTAATCAGGACCTTTTGAGCGGGATGGGATACTCAACCTGAAGAAATTTCTAATTGGGCCCCACCTGCAAGCTCTTGCGCAGTTTATCTTGATATGAAATCAACATGTCGCGCACATATGGTGTAATGATGCATATGTCTGGCGTATTCTTATCAGACGGATAGTCATGATGGGTATATTGAGTTTCATATTTTTCTACCCCAATATCACTTTTATAGCATGCGCTGCTCTTTCAATAGTAACAATAATAACAATGGCAATCTCCTCTCTCTTTCTATCTCTTTGTCGTTCTCGTCCGCACCCCAACTTGACACTACCTTGCACCATCACCAGACTGTATTACGCTCGTCACAGCCGTCTTGCTATCTTTTCGAGCAGTTTCTGTTCTATCGCTCGGCCTGCTAGAAATAGCAGTCAAATGTCTCCCATCAAATCCTATCCTCTTTAAAAAAGGGCCATTGGATTATGTGAATGCTCTGCATCTAAGTAACCCTAAGAATGCAAATTGGTCACGGCTAGAATGCTTTTGAAAATAAGTCTGATTTATCAGGGTTGACGTGTGACTAAACAACAACACCAGCAACAACAAACAGTACAATAATGACGATAACGAAAGCGATATTTCTATTTGCTGGTCTTGTTGTTGTTGTTCCTGTTCCTGTTCTTTAATTGTTATTAGGGAAGGGTACATGACAGACTATATATATATAAAGCGCAGAAAGCACTGTATTTCCTGGCGTCGAGGACGTTCTGACATCGAAAGACACACCCCAATCTTGACTTATAAATTCTAATAGAATTATACAAACAAAAAATCAAGACTTTGGGACTTTCACCTACTTTAACAAGATGTTTTGTTAGTGGTTTAATGATATATAGATCCTGCCGTGGTGAGGGCGCGTGGCTTAGTGGTTAGGGCATTCGGCTCATGATCGTAAGGTTGTGAGTTCGATTCCCGGCGACGCGTTGTGTCCTTGAGCAAGACACTTTATTTCACGTTGCTCCAGTCCACTCAGCTGGCAAAAATGAGTTGTACTTGTATTTCAAAGGGTCAGCCTTGTCACTCACTGTGTCACGCTGATTATCCCCGAGAACTACGTTGAGGGTACACGTGTCTGTGGAATGCTCAGCTATTTGCACGTTAATTTCACGAGCAAGCTGTTCCGTTGATCGTATCAGCTGGGACCCTCGTCGTCGTAACCGGCGGAGTCTTTTTATATAGATCCTGCTAATCACTTACAGTCTGCGTTTTTCTCTTTTGCTTTTACAGGGTGGAGACACGGTAAATTTAGTATTGATAACCGCCCCCCGTGTTTAAAATTGGACAATGAAAAATATAAACTTCGTCATCTGAGGCGCGTGGCTTAGGTTAGGATGCTGGACTCACGATCGTAAGATTGTAGTTTCGATTCATGGACATTGTGTTCTAGAACAAAACACTTCACTTCACGTTGTTCCAGATCACTCACCTGTAGAAATGGGTACTACATGTGGAGTTCATTCAGCAGTAGAAATGGGTACTACATGTGGAGTCCACTCAGCTGTAGAAATGAGTTTAGCCTGGAGAGGGATGGGCTCCAACATGTTTTTTTTTACCCTAGATACGTTGCATGGCTGCAGTGTCCCAGCGACCCCATGGCGTTAGAGAACTTGTTTTCATAGAGGACGCTTGAAAACTTTTGGGGGACTTATTTTAGGAAGAAAAACAGCGTCCTAGATGCTCAGGATCTTGGTTTTAAATACGATTGGGACAAGTCCGCCAAGAGTTTATTATTTAGTCCGGAGACACGGTGAAGCCTCAATAACATGTGTAAGAACTCTTAGAAGTCTCAGCTGTCGACTCTCGATTAGAAACATAGGAAAATTCATACGGCAGTATGGTTATGAAGATCGATTCGTTGCTCTGTGCTCGGATTCCTATCTCACTGCGTAGTACTATAGTAGGTGTTTTTCAATATAGACTCAGTTTGACTAAATCTCTAAGAGTGAAATTTGGTTGAAAGGGAGTCTTTCGGAAGACTCATTCGCAGTGTTGGATGGCAGATATAATCCGTAGCCTTGTTCAGTAGCAATACTTAGACCTTGACTGAAATGAACGGTGTTTCCTCTGCTGGAAGCATTCGGGTTAGGCTTCTGGTTTATGAAAGATTTTTCTTCAATCAGTTTCGGAGTTCCTGGAAAAGAGTGTTGGTGTTCTCTTTTGAGTTGAACCATTAAACAACATATTGTTATATTTCGGGAAGGTCATTTTTTTAGACACATAGACACACTTTCACACATACACGCGCAATATACACACACACGCGCGCGCGTAGATGCAGACGCAAACGCATGCGCAATATTAAGGATACGCACCATAGAAAGATAGAATGGACTAAACAGAACAGGAGGAGACACATGGGATGGAAAGTTGATGGACGAAAGATTTCCAGACAATGGACATAAGATAAATTAAGAACAATAGTAAATGAGTGAAGGACGAATATTTAGTGCGTGGGTTTATTTGGCAAAAAATCCCACAAAATGGCCATTCCGAAATATAAAAATATCTGCTTCAACACACGATTTCACATCAGGAATCTGGCAAAACAAATTCATAGACATTAAAAAACAGCAATAGCAGTTTAATCACATGCTTGTACGTTATTTTAACTTTTAAAAAATATAAATTGTTAAATGACTTTTTTCCTCTTTTTCTTTTATAGTGCTTTTTAGCATAGATGAACCTCCGCTGCGGTTAAAATTAGCCAATTAAAAATGTAAACTTAGCCATCTTGGGCAGCGTTTTTTAAGCTTTTTTGTCACAACGCATTTTATTTATCTTGCGACCCACTGAAGGGTTGGGATCCACAGTTTGAAAAGCGCTGGATATTCTGCACTTTGCACCCACTAGCAGTTTTTTTTCTTTTCTTCTCTTTTGTCGCGACCCATTTTTATTTATCTCGCGATCCACTGATAGGTCGAGACCCACAGCTTGAAAAACGATGGTCTAGAGCGCATGATAAATTTTCGAGACTTGTTTTAGGGATAAAATGGCGACCTGGATGTTCAGGCACACGGTTTGAAATATGAGCGGAAAGAAGTCCGCCAAGAATTAATATTTGCTTCAAGTACTTTTAAATTTTCATTTTTTATTCTATTTTATGAACTGTTAATTTCCCCTTCATTTTATTAACTCTCTCATATCTCGCAATGCTCAACCATCTCAAACATTTTTATTTTTAGAGGGTGGGGAAAAAGAAGAATTTACACTATTTCGTATTCATTGTTCAAACAATAGATTGGTGGAATAGGTAGGATTTCAGACAAAGTATATACTCTTTTACTCTTTTACTTGTTTCAGCCATTTGACTGCGGCCATGCTGGAGCATCGCCTTTAGTCGAGCAAATCGATCCTGGGACTTATTCTTTGTAAGCCCAGTACTTATTCTATCGGTCTTTTTTGCCGAACCGCTAAGTGACAGAGACGTAAACACATCAGCATCGGTTGTTAAGCGATGGTGGGAGGGACAAACACAGACACACAAACACACAGAGGCATATACATATATATACATATATACGACAGGCTTCCTTCAGTTTCCGTCTACCAAATCCACTCACAAAGCATTGGTCGGCCCGGGGCTATAGCAGAAGACACTTAATGCCCAAGATGCCACGCAGTGAGACTGAACCCGGAACCATGTGGCTGGTTAGCAAGCTACTTACCACACAGCCACTCCTGCGCCTATGTAAAAAATTATGTCAAAATATTTTGACTTCAAATCCCACCGAGGCCAACTTTACCATTTATCCCTTCTTCGGTTCTTAAAATAATGTACAAGTCAAGAGTCGATTGAATCAGCTTATACTGGTGTTTCCCAAGCTTACCTTAAAGTATGTAATCGAAATAACCCTCTTTAGTTCTGCTTGCGCTTGAAAAGCGACTGAGGGTTATAAACTGCAACGAATATTGTATTCCAATGAGGTGGGAGTGACTCCAGGTTTCATTAGCTTTGAAAAGCATTATATTTGACGTAAGTCGGCGGCAGAAAAAGTATTTCCCTTTACTAACATTTCCTGTATTTAACTTTTAAACCCTCCCATGTTTTTATAATCTTGAAACGAGATTAAAACGTGTCAGGCATTTTTTTTTCTACATAAAAAAACCCCACAAAACAAAAAAAATATTTCTTCGTTAAAACGATTGAATTTAAATGTATAAATACTGGGACGTATCATCTAAAGGATTAAAATTGCTATAGCCCAAACTGTGATGAGTTATTTACAATTCAGGTGTGTCTTACTAGTTTCGTTTCAATAAAACAGCCTTTAAATAAGCATATTTACCTTAGCTTAATGAGCAGTTCTCTGTCCTGATATATCTAAAGTCAAAATATAATTTATTTTACTTGTAAATATAAAATAAAAGAGAAGCGAAGCGGTCACCTACGATTCGGTTTCTACTTGGTCGGTCGATCTGCTAGACATATCAGTCAAGTCTTTTTCATATCAAACTCCAAATATTTCATCACGTCGCTTCGTTTTAGAATCCATAGCTAAAAAAAACTCGTCTTTTTTCTTATGCATTTATAAAAAAGGGATTGTGTATAGACTATCACCTTTGTGCACATTGGTACAAGGGGGTGGGGTTGAAAAGTTCCTAACTTTGGGTAAAAGAAAATACAGGCGGATCAGTTAATTATGATTTTATCCAACATATTCCCCTCTCAGATTTATACACTTTTTGCAGCGGTCCTTCAGTTTTTCTAAGCCCTGTAAAAGAAGTTTGGGCCTCCAGCCAGGCCTTTCATGACACCTTTAAAAGCAAGAACTTTTCAGCATCACCTCGTATATTATTATCGTATGCTTATACATACACAAACGTACCATAGTTGATACCTGAAAGCGAGCATGATCTGGTCCCATGTGCCATTCCTTCGCTAACTATTTTAGGTGCTTTTATAGTTGCGAGTAAACCGGCACTCTCTCAGGCTCCCTACCATTGACACAACGGAACATTCGAGATATGACAGTTACTTACTGCAAGCCGAATGACTTTTCCCGGTTAATCTTTGCTACTGCCACCGTCTCTTAAACCTCAATAGCCTTACCCACTTCACGTAGGCGCGCTACTGTTGTTACGCTGATAGTGATATCGTCCGCGTAAGCTGTAACAAACTCCTCTAAACCTGGTTCTCTCGGGATGCCACTCAAGAGCTACCACATACAAAAGTCGTGAGAGCGGCCATCTTTGACGAACCGAGCGCCTGATGCATAACTGCTTCGAAAGGAAATCGTTCACCCGAACTATCGAGTCAATGTTGTGATACAAAGCGATAAACTATTTGAGGAAGCCAAGGCCTAGGCCAAACCGCGGAAGCACAGTCACCAGGTATCGATGGTCAACCCTATCAAAAACTTTAAACTGGTCCAAATGAACCAATGCCTACCTTTGCAAAATTTATCACCAACCCTCATTATGGTATAGCGAATAAGGTGGAGATTATCCTGAATGGTTCTGCATGTCTGTGCCTCCCCGACTATACCATCCACGACATGCTCCAACCTTTTTGCTAAGACCTTTGCCAAAATCTTCACTTCTGCGTTTAACAGAGTGATGGGCCTGAAATTATCTAAAACGTCCCCCTTGTCTGGGTCCTTTCTGACCAACGTCATTACTCCCCGGCGCACAGATCTGGGGATAAACCCATTCGGTTGTCAGTTCGCGTACACGTCAGCCAGTAGATGCCCGAACAAGTCTGGCATACATTTATACAGCTCGTACAGAAGACCATCGAGTCCTGGCGACTTACCTGCTTTACAGTCGGCTATAGCTTCCATCACCTCCACAGGCGTGATCGGCCCTTCGAAAGACTCCGCATCCGACGGCAGCTCGGCATAAAGTCCTCGAGGCCTCCTCCACCATCAGGACCGCTATCATCCCACCCCGAACAGCTGGGCGAAGTGCTCCAGAAAGGCCTCACACATTTTCTCGGGTTCGTTTACCAAGACGCCATTTTGATTCGTCAAAGACCGAATAGAAGAACTATTCCCTTACCGAGCTTCCACCACTCGGGGCCCATCCAGTGGCCTTGATTCCTTCACTTCCCATCGCACGTAACTTAGCTCTGGCAACGCTTCCCATGTGTTGGGCTTCAAGATGCTGGTTCAACTCTAGTCTTTTCCCCTTCACTTGGTCCGCATTATCAGTCCTCGAGACTCCTTCTAGTTCCATAACTAGACCATCTCTTATTCTACGTCCCTTCTTAGCTAAACTTATGCCAAACCTAATAGACTCATATTTTATGGCTCTTTTCATTTGTTATCACCTCCATTTGTTATTAATGATGTTACCTGTCAATGCCATGTGTATTAACATCTAGACCCGCTTTCTGTAGTCCTCAATCGCCAAAAGGGACAACTTGAGTTTCCAGTAGCCAGATCTCTGTCTATGCAACTAATCTACTGTCAGCTTACAGGTAGCCATCTTGTGATAACTGCAGCTGACTAGATAAAACTGTGGACACTTAGCTATGGACTTATCTGTTTTTTCTAATTAAAACCCTATCTAGATATTTTCTGGAAGACACGTCACTATTTGACCACGCCCACTGTGGAGTGTTCGTGTGTTCGAACCTATATGGATCTGCTAGCTGAAAGTGACTTTGCAGATCTCGTTAGCCAGGGTTACATTTTCTATTCATGTTCGAGCCAGTACAATCAGTGTGTGCGTCACAGATTGTGTAAAAGTCTCCTATCAGTACTAGCAAATGCGACGTGGCCTGGAACTTGCCCAGATCACGAAAATATTCATTTTTTCGAGCCCATAACGTTGGGTGCATAAATTGCAACCAGCCTGATTATCTTGCCACACCTGAAAGTCAGGTCGAGGACGACCAACCTGCCTTCTGGATCAGAAAAAAACTAACTTTTTCTCGGCTACTCGGTTTCTTTTTAGTAGGGCCAACATCCTACCCCACCTCCCGTCCGACTCGGAGAAACATATTTCTCATAGCCGTTCAGGAGGGGGAGCAAATCTCTTGGCCCTTCACCCGGGTTTCCGTTGCAACAATCACATCCAATTTTCTTGGCCTGATGTCATTTAGGAAGCGCTCTTGCTTCCAGCTAGACATCAGACCACGAACATTTACACAACCGATGTGAATAGACATTACTTACATAATTAATCCGGGGTGTCCTGTGGAGAGGGACTCTGTACCTTTTCTTGACATAGGGTCGGAGGTGGCAAGTCTTGAAAAATGGATTGATTAAAATCCAGTCTCATCATCGACACTGACTTTCTATACGTGTAAAAATAATACATTATGAGTCATTTTATCCATTTCGTAGAACTCGTAGTTCTTATATTTATCAGTAAGTTCTGCAATCCTAGTGGCTGATTATTTTTTCTTTTATTTCTCTCATTAGATCTTAATTTTTTCTGTATACCACGACCATCCCTCTGTCTTCTGCTTCCTTCCTAACTATTTTTGGTTTGTCTCTTTTCGCAGTCTTTTCATTTTTTGGTCATAGTTCGACCTGTTTTTAATAATTTGAGCTTTCTTTTCTTCTCTCTCTCTCTCTCTCTTCCTCCCCACCATCGGATTCTTCCTCACCGTCTCTACAGTGTTTATTTATATGGCTCAGCGGGCCACACTAGAAACATCGGGGCTTACGCCCCTCGACGAATGCGTTAAGGAATTCCTCCCCAATTTCTATTTTCTATTTTCTTCGGCAACTGTTCTAAAATTGACTTTCTGTATTAGGAGGTGAACCGTTTGACCGGTAGCTAGAAGGAGTGTTATATTATCTTTTTTCTTTTCGCCAGAACTGTCACCATCAACTACATAGGGTTGACTTGAGGCGGGATCCTTGGTATACGTATCTTTGACGTCCTCATTCCCATATATATTGGAATTAAAACAACGTCCTCCGTTTCTAAAGGTTTAACTGAGTGCATTTGTGCAGTTTCTCTATCTTTTACTCGTACTTCGGTAGTACCACACTTCTTCCCTCTTGCTAGGTATGTGATATCCTGCCAGATGGGTTTCAAGCACTTCTCAACATTCTCTTCGCTCACTCGATCAATTTTTTTTTTCTTTTAGACAGTAAGATTTTAAAATAGTTTTTCTTTTTTCTAACATTCATAGTTCTTCCGGGGGTCGAACTTTCATAACACCGTCTTCAATTGTTATCGTATCTTTGTACTTTATCAGGTCATTTTTGGTTGTCGACAGCTGGCAGGTTCCACCTTCAGCCGCCGACGCAAAACTTCTTTTTTTGTTTATTTTCTTCTGTTTGAAGGCTTTTCACGTCAATATTCCTCTTTACAACAGTACACATTGATGGTTGGGGAAATTCAATTTCAGAAGAATCCGAAATATCGCCAAATATTAAGCTTTCAATCTTTTTTGTCTCCCTCTCGGTTGACGACTCTTCGCCAGACGAAGTTACACTTTTCGGCATCTTGCCAGCAATTAATGTTTCCCCCGCAGGGGAAAACACACGATAGTTTTCGAACAAAAACTATCACAAAAATAATTATAACAGGAACAATAATTATAACAGGAAATAACACAAAAACGGTCAATAGAAACTTGCACTTACTTGCACTCCAATAATAATTACCAATAAATCCAAACTCACACAGACGAAATACTTATTACTTTACTAGCCACGAGGGGCTAAACACAGAGAGGACAAACAAGGACAGACAAACGGATTAAGTCGATTATATCGACCCCAGTGCGTAACTGGTACTTATTTAATCGACCCCGAAAGGATGAAAAGGCAAAGTCGACCTCGGCGGAATTTGAACTCAGAACGTAAAGACGGACTAAATGCCGCTAAGCATTTCACCCAACGTGCAAACGATTTCCCAAGCTCGCTGCCTCATGTACTCTAGACTATTAGCATCTTTGTTTTAGCACGTATTTGGTTTTCAAATCACACCTCGAGCAATTTTCATTATACCATTTTTTAAAGTAGTCGTCCGATCTTTACATTCTGAGAATCAGAGATTCAGAAATTGCAAAATAAATAAATACATAAATTTGATATTTATTTCTTTTCCTACAGGAACTGATTAGGGTTATATGATTTATAGTTGCAGCACTTTTTATATGCAGGTATGTATACGCATAAAATTATATTCTGTTTGTGTTTGAAGCATGTAGATGTATATTTTGTTTGAATTTTAAATCATTAGTTGTTTCACTTCCAGAAAATTTAAAATATTGTTTTGCTTTCAATTTATTAAAGATAAATTGTAATAAATAAAATGTAAAAATGTAATAGGTGTAAACAATATATACCTGCATGTATATATGTATGCATATATGCATATGTGTGTGTGTATGTATGTATATATACACGTATAAAAGTTGCTATTTTTATATGTATATGTATATATTAATATATGTATGTGTGTCTGTGTGTGTATATATGTATGCATGCATGTGTGTGTGTGTATATGTATGTATATTTATGTATGTATATAGAGCATACTGTGCGGGACGTAATAGATTTATATACAAAAAATAATTA
>NC_043002.1:97928871-97938871 GCF_006345805.1 Octopus sinensis
CTCTCTTTCTCTCTTTCAACCTATCTATCTACCTATAAATATATATCTACCTATATATATATATATGACAAGGGAATGAAAATTAGGTTGTCAAATGTATTGGCTTGAAGCTGTTTCTGCTATAGCAACGTGCTCATTCAAAAGCAGCGTGCTCATTCAAATGCTTTCCGAAGCAAACATACATTATTTTAATGACACCGAGAAAGCTATAAGATGTTGCACAAGCACTCAACTCTGAGTCCACTACTTCACATGGCAGCAGCAGCAGTAGGCAAATAAAGCTGATTACATAATTCCTGTTCTCTTGCCATTCAATACATTATATTATGCTCTGTACTCGCCTATTGCTTTTTCTGGAGCATTTGTATATTGAGTTCCAGCAACTGGTTATTAATATCACATGACTAAGCGAATTCATTGCATATATATATATAAATGTGCGTATGCATTTGTAGAAGTATATATGTGTGCGTGCGTTTGTGTGTGTGTATGTACATACGTGTGTGTGTGTGTGTGTGCGTGTGTGTGTGTGTGTAAAGTATTCAAAAATATAATTAAAATATGCTTAGAAAACTCTATCATGGAAAACAAAAAGAAAAAAATGTATCGGTTTCGGTCGTTTAAGACGATCTCTTCATGCTGGAATGAAACGAAAAGAAAAAAATTGAAATAAATTAAATTAAACTTTCATAATAATCATCATTTCTGGAAATTCATATACTTTTCTTTTAAAATATATCTTATGGTACTTTATTTCGTGAAGGACATGAAATACAGTACCAAGTGAAATAAATATTGCGAATAGTTAATGTATTAATTCACAGACATATTATCTTCCCCTTAATTTGGCTGCTTACTTTTTAAAGTTATTTTTGTTCTTTTATAAAACAAGTTGTGTTGATTGTTGAAGACACCGTGCCCACCAAGCTGCCTCCCGGTATTCTGTTCTATATCTACATTTACATTCTGAGTTCAAATCTTGCTAATGTCGGCATTGTCTCCGAGGAAGACTTGTCAAATTACCAGCATCGTTTTGCACATGCGATATAATAATACCACGCAGTGTTTGTTTCGACTGTGTGTGATGCTGTCGCATCGAAGGATTTGCCTTTTCGGGCTGGATAAAAAAAAAACATCAATTTAGGACGATGCTTTGGTGGAAATGTAAACACGTTAGACCAGTTGCCTTGCGATACTTGTTCCAGCTTTTTGGGTTCTGAGTCCAATTCTGTGGTGATTAGATGACTTAATTCGTTGCCCCGTATAACACTACCACCTGATACATTTAATGCCTTTAGCGGAGTCCACTCTGTTGCAAGCACCCAAGCCAATTCTTCATTTTTATGATATCTTCCTCCCTCTTTCCTACCAGGCTCGGTGGCCTTGTAAAGGGGTCGTGGGCACTACCATACTCCTGACCGTTTGAATAAAAAAATAAAAAAACGGAAGCGTATCGGATGCAATGCTTTAGAGTACTTAGTTGCTTCCCCTCACGTTGTAAGTTCAAATTTCTCTGAGGTTGAAATTGCTTGCTATCATTTCGAGAACAATAAATTAAACACCAAATCGAGCGCTAATATCAATATCAAATAAAATTATTAATATACTATTAGTTAATTGTATCTATTTCTTTATTACCCACAAGGGGCTAAACATAGAGGGGACAAACAAGGACAGACATAGGTATTAAGTCGATTATATCGACCCCAGTGCGTAACTGGTACTTAATTTATCGACCCCGAAAGGATGAAAGGCAAAGTCGACCTCGGCGGAATTTGAACTCAGAACGTAACTGCAGACGAAATACCGCTAAGCATTTTGCCCGGCGTGCTAACGATTCTGCCATCTTGCCGCCCTCTTAGTTAATTGTATCGATTATACTACTCACTTATAAATGCGTGACTATGCTCGCATGTAGAGGAGGAGCTTGGCTTTGTGGTTAGTGGACTCATGATCATAAGAGTGTGGTTTCGATTCCTGAACCGGTCACTGCATTATGTTTTGGGGCAAAATACTTCATTTCACTTTACTCCAGTATACTGATTTATCAAAAATGAGTAATCTTGCGACGGACCCGTATCCCATCCAGGGGTGCAATATATGCGCCACCGAAACCGAGAAACCGGTTTCATTAGTCTATATGACTCAAGAAAGAGTTTTATCCTTTAATCCATATGCTCCCATGTGAAATATCCTTAACAATAGAATTTGTACGAAACTATTTGCATTTCATTCCATCTATTTTTATTGCATTCTTCTAGTGAAAAAAGAAGACGTTTGGCGGGAAATCTACTTTCTGGCAAGCATCTGTTATATATATATATATATATATATATATATATATATATAAATGTATGTATGTATGTATGAATGTATGTACGTACGTACGTATGTATGTATGTATGTGTGTATGTATGTATGTATGTATGTATGTATGTGTGTATGTATGTATGTATGTATGTATTTCTGTGCCGATACAGTGTTTGTATATGTGTATATATTAGTTTACGTTTGAAATAACGTATCTACGTGTACAAAGGCATGTGTGTTGTAAAAGTGCAAATAAATGCTTTTCTTAAAGTAGCATAGAGGGAAATGAAGTCCTTGACTTGGAACGAAATGTCTGGAAGAAAACTGAAATAAATTCCAACCGGAAGTGATGTGAGTAAAGGAGAAAGAAGGCTCGTAGAATGGAAAATGAAAATATCAGATGATATTGGAAGAATAGACTTTAAGGAGATAGTAATGAAGACTGAAGAGGAACTAATTTCGAGCGTAGGCGGAGAGGCAGATGGAGAAAATATCAGAGAAAGTAAAATCGCTTAGTTGGATAGAGAATCATTGTGTGTGTATGTGTGTGTGTGAGAGTGAGAGAGAGAGAGAGAGAGAGAGAGAAGAGAGAGAGTGAGAGAAAGAGGGTGAGAGAGAGAGTGAGAGAAAGAAGGTGTGAGGATATTAATGAGTAAGAAGAGAACGAAGGATTGGGATAGAAGCAAGAAATAAGGGATTGAGACAGAGAGAAAGGTAAAGAGAAGTAGAAGGTGAGAGAGTGAGTGAACAACAAATAGAAGCGATGAGAGAGCCAGAAAAATATGGAAAGAAAGACATGCGAAAAGGAATAAAATGTAATGAAAGGATGAGAATAGAAAGATAAGAGAATGAAAACCAAAGCGAGGCGGCGGATAATTATGGGAAGAATTGAAAGGAAGCGAAGTAACAAGATGGCGGAAGGAAATAAATGTGTGTGGATAGAAATAGAGAAAGGAGGTGGATGAGAAGGTGAGAGATAAACTAGTGATTTGAAACAAAATGTGCGATGATAGTGAAGGAATAGAGAAAATGAAAACTAAGAAAAAGAAATGCAGAGAAGGGAGATAAATGGTGAGGAAAAACGTACACTAAATAGGAAACTGTGACGGAGTATTCCCTAAACATGGTCATGGAAAAAAAAAACATATTTTTAATTCTTAAGTCATCTTTGCGGTATCTAAATGATTTTAGCCTTCAAACCACCACAAAGTCCCATCCTTGTTGCGGTGTGGTGGCTTGTATGCCCCAGTAATCCTGACTACTATGTCAGACAGAGGCCAGACTGATATGGACTACCTCTTCACAGAGATGAAAATTGGTGAGTATAGGATCAACAAGCCGACCAAAAAAAAAAAAATAAATAAAGCAAAGTTCGATGACAATTGAAAAAAACCCAACGACGTATGAGAACTTTTTATTCTCTTCTTTATAAATAGTGTATCATAGGCGCAGGAGTGGCTGTGTGGTAAGTAGCTTGCTACCAACCACATGGTTCCGGGTTCAGTCCCACTGCGTGGCACCTTGGGCAAGTGTCTTCTGCTATAGCCCCGGGCCGACCAATGCCTTGTGAGTGGATTTGGTAGACGGAAACTGAAAGAAGCCCGTCGTATATATGTATATATGTATGTGTGTGCGTGTATGTTTGTGTATCTGTGTTGGTCCCCCTAGCATTGCTTGACAACCGATGCTGGTGTGTTTACGTCCCCGTTACTTAGCGGTTCGGCATAAGAGACCGATAGAATAAGTACTGGGCTTACAAAAGAATAAGTCCCGGGGTCGAGTTGCTCGATTAAAGGCGGTGCTCCAGCACGGCCGCAGTCAAATGACTGAAACAAGTAAAAGAATATAAAGAAAAGAAAGAATATACCTATTATGCAACTTATTTATATTTTAAGTTTATACACGGCTAGTGAAATGAAGATAAAAATGGTTTTATTTCTGATGAAATTTAACTGTGTGAAAGCGCAAGCAGGAGAGAGAGAGAGAGAGAGAGGGGAGAGAGAGAGAGAAGAGAGAGAGAGAGAGAGAGAGAGATGCGATAGTTCAGAAAGCTGGTATCCCGGAATTACTGAGGAAACATCACGATTGCTTAGGTGGTGTGCACTTTCATCCAGCATACTGAAGTAAGGAATAAAGACCTTCTAGTTATTTGGCTCGGCTTCGTAAATTCTTGCAAATGACATGAGGGGCAACAACACCAATAAACGGCTAATGAAATTTCGAATAAGCACACAAAACTAAGGCGGGCGAGAATTCAAAAGGGATACATATATATAAGTTCAGCAAAATTTAGATTCAAAGAATATGGTACTTAAGTTAGATGCACCAGAATTTTGTATGGTGTTATCCATATAAATCCATGGGGTGATTATAATCAAAATAAGCAACAAGAATATCTTCGGTAATTTGGTACGATCGTTTCACGCTACATCATTTAATTAAACACTGTAAGTATTATTATGAAAATATGTATTAATGGAAAACCTCTAAAAATTGGCTGATGATTGCTCGACATTTTAAAACTGTTGTAATACTTACAATGTTTAATAAAATGATGTAGCGTGAAACGATCGTACCAAATTACCGAAGACATGCTTAGGGCTCGAAATCATGATTTAAATATATCCAACTCTTCATTCTAAAGTTTTGTCCTGTGATATTTCTGAGGAATTGTTACTCACTAGCCCGATTTCTGTTGGTCTGTTGCATATTTCAGTGTAATCCGGGTGTTTACTTGAACATTTAGCTTCTCCCACGAGCACGTAGGCCCATTATGCGCCGTCTATTGTGATTATGCTTTATTATTATTATAAATTTTTATTCTCTAGCTACTATTACATGCTACCATCTGTCGTTTTGCTGTTATTATCTATTATTTAAAATTATCGCTGATAATAATAACAATAATAATATCTTTACGGATATTCATTTGAATATTTACTCCTTATATATATATAATATATATATATATATATATATATATAGATATATATATATATATATGTATTTATATATAATACGCACACATATATACACAATGTTTAAGTTGCCAACAAATTTACATTTGTGCGTATAGTGAACATACATGTAGCCTCGTTGTGCAAATATATCCCATGGTTAAATCACATGGTTCTCTCTGCAGGAAGGACGAATCGACTAGTTTCAAGCTTGTTATGAGTGTTTATTTTATCGGATTTAAAGATGAATTTAGAGAGACAGAGAACTTACGGAAAAGGTGTTGAACAGCAGGCAGTGCTTTTGCATATACACATATGTACATACATATATAAATACATACATACATAGATGTATATGTATAGGTATTTCTTTCTTCCCCACACTTTCTTTCTCTCCCTCTTTCTCTCTCTCTCTACACACACACATATATATATATATATATGTACGCACACACACACACAGACATAAGTATGTATATATATGTATTTATATATGTATAGATATGTATATATATATATATATATTATATATATATATATATATATATATATATATATATGTATATATATGTATATGTATGTATGTATGTACGTGTGTGTATATATATATATATATATATTATATATATATATATATTATATATAGGCGTAGGAGTGGTGTGGTAACAAGCATACTTCTGAACTACATGATCCGGGGTTTAGTCTCACTGCGTGGCAGCTTGGGCAAGTGTCCACTATAATAACTTCCGGCCGACCAAAGACTTGTTAGTAGATTTAGTAGACGGAAACTGAAGGAAACCTGTCGTATACAAATATATATATATATATATATATATATATCAATAATATAGGGTGAAATTAATTAATTAGTTTAGAAATAATCATTAATTTCACCAAGTAGAGTTCGGCATGTAAAAGACCCATTCAAGGAAGGTTTAAATAATACTAATTAATTAAGGGTTCAGCAAGTAGAAAGAAAGGCCAAAACTTTTTGACTGCTATTTCTAAATTCGGTATGTGGTGAGGCAAATCGTTGCTGAACCCTTAATTAATTAGTATATGTATATATATATATATATATATATGTGTGTGTGTGTGTGTGTGTGTGTGTGTGTGTGTGTTGTCTCCTACTACCGTTTACAACTGGTGCTGGTGTTTTTACGTCCCCGTAACTAAGCGATTCGGCACATGTGTCCCATAGAATAAGTGCCATAAAAAAAAATTAATTAGGTCGATTCATTTTACTAAGGTTCTTCAAGACGGTGCCACAGCATGGACGCAGTCAAATGATTGAAACAAGTAAAAAAATAGAAGAATAAAAAAAAAGCACTTATATAAATGTAATATTTGCAGACAGCAAGAAATGTGGTTAAATTCTTTTCAGGAAAGAAAGAAAAAGAAATTAACTGAAGCCATTCCCGATAGGTATCAATACTCGTGCAAAAATCGAAACATCTTCGCGATTTTGATTGGCTGAGAATGACCACTATACGTATTCTGTCTGTCTGTGTCTATCTGTCTGTCTGTCTGTCTGTCGGCCACTCTCTCTCTCTCTCTCTCTCTTACGTTTCGCCCTTTCATTGACATGCATGTTACATAGGCACCTGTACATTTAAGTTATCGTATATGTTCATACTAAAGGCAGAGAGCTGGCAGAAACGTTAGCACGCCGGGCGAAATGCTTAGCGGTATTTCGTCTACGTTACCTTCTGAGTTCAAATTCCGTCGAGGTCGACTTTGCCTTTCATCCTTTCGGGGTCGATAAATTAAGTACCAGTTACGCACTGGGGTCGATATAATCGACTTAATCAGTTTGTATGTCCTTGTTTGTCCCCTCTATGTTTAGCCCCTTGTGGGTAATAAAGAAATAGGTATATGTTCATACTAACGACTAACCGTAATGTTCAAGTCTCACGTATGTGAGATGTTGGTAAAATTTGAAAGTAGATTCTGCTAGACAGAAGAACTGAGGTAAGAATAATTTAGTGGAGAAAAAAAAAACGCGATAGCAAAGGAATGGGATTTAAATGCGTAATTTGGCTGCGGGTGAGGTATGTAAATGACGTTAGAAAGCAGGTGAAAAACAAACCGGAAGTTGAAACTTCAAGTTATAGATAATGTAAGAAAGAAGCTCTTCCGCATACACACACACACTCACACACACAGCACGCGTGCGCGCGCACTCACACATGTATGTATAAATATGCATTTATCTATCTATCTCCCTACACACGCACACAACACACACACACACACACTCACACTTACATGTTTATTTATATATATATTTATGTGTAGGTGTGTATGTGTGTGTGTTTGTGTGTGTGTGTGCGAAGGTGTATGCCTCGGTGGTTAGAGTGTCGGGTTCACAATCATGAGGTAGTAAGTTCGATCTCCTGGAAAATATGGTAGGGAAATATAACTGAGAGAAGAATGAAAACATTTGGAAATGGTACAAGAGTTCTATAAACGTAAAAGTAAAGTTGTTGGTTTGCGACGTCAAGAGTAAGTGTTGGGTTATGATTATAAGATGATGATTTGGAGTATGATGGTAAGGGTAAGATGCAGGTTATGATGCTGAGAGGGTCGAGTGGGAAATTAGTAATATAATTCGTGGACGGAGACATGTCTGAAATTAATGACGTAAGTCTTAGGATTTAGTGATGTCATTCGTAAAAGTGTGAAATTAGGGATCCAACCGAATGCAGAACTGATGATGATGACAATGATGATGATGATGATGAGGTCAACGATGATGATGACGACAGCGATGATGACAACGACGATGATGGCAATGAAGATGGTGGTGAGTGTGATAATAACAATGAGGACGGCATCGACGGTGATGATGTTGGTGATGATGATGATGATGATGGTGATGATGACGATGATGATGATGACGGTAGTGGTGATGATGATGATGATGATGATGACGATGTTCATGGTTATGATGACGATGGTTATAATGACGATGTAGTGGTGATGCTGATGATGGTGATCATGACAACGGAAATGATGACGACGACGACGATGATGATAATGATAATGATGACAGCGACGACAACAATGATGATGATGATGATGACGATGATCATGGTCATGAAGAAAAAGAATAAGAAAATGATTATAATGGTGAAGTCGCTGGAAACGAAATTAGAGATATAAAACAATAATAGACAGAAATATGAATACTTGAACTTCGACAACAAGTCTGGACTGTGGTGAGTGAGAACCCCTGGATCAGGCGCCAAGCCTCCATACAAAAAAAAAATAATCCTGGTACCTATTAACTACTATTTTCTAAGTTGAGAGAATTCAGAAATTCAGATGCCTTGTTTCACAAGATAAAGAAATGCTAGTCTCGGATATGATCTCATTACTATTAAGATATGCGAATAAATCAGGAAGCTAACAGAACTGTTAACATGCCGGACAAAATGCCATGCAGTATTTCGTTCGTCGTTACGTTCTGAGCTCAAATTCCACCGAGGTCGTTAAATTCGCACTTTGACATCAGCATTCAGGCCAAATCTCCAGTCTGAGGATAACTTCCCCCATTTTTGTCCCTACCAGTATCTGAAGCTCTGAGAAAGAAAATCAAAAGTCAAAGAGGTTGCCCATTCGTCTCAGATCAAATGATAAACAAAGAACAGTTTTAATAGATTGGCTGGTAATAGTAACTGTAGTGTGATCTTATTGTTTTCTATATTAAACGGAGTGAATCACTAAAATCCGAGAAGTTTGAATCAATCTTACAAGTTAACGAAACCGGAGTTTATTCAGATTTTCAAGGCATTTAGACGGAGATTAAAATACTTCCTCAATTTCCTCACTTAAGCCGGACACCAGAGCATCGCAGTGTTAACCCCAGGTGCTACTGTTACTGGAGCAACGTGAAATGAAATATTTTGGTCAAGGACACAGCGCAACACCAATTCCAAGAACCAAACGCACGATGTAACGATCGTAAGCGCAAAAGTTTTAACCACTAGGTTATGCGCCTTCACGAGACAAGGAACTGTAAACACAAAATGTTTGTAAACTGGAATAAATTATTTTACCGTGGGGATCTTCAAAACAAAATAATTTATTCCAGTTCGCGAATTTTTAATATTGATCATACGTGTCATTACATCGTTAGCTAATACTTCAGTATTAATCCAATTGGTTGGTTGTGTTGGTTTCTCTGTTTTGCTCTTTTTCTTCTCCCTTTTTTTCTTTTGTTTTGTGATGTATTTTTATTTTGGGGTTCAGAGCTGACAGGTTTGTATTGGTGCAGTGCTGGGATATTTCGAAACATAACCACGGATAAAAACCCCTAAAAAGCAAAAAAAAGCAAACAAGTACAAACAACAACAGCAACAACATCTACTACTACTACTACTACTACTACTACTACTACTACTACTACTACTCACAACTGATTTATTGTCAAAATTTGCAGTACATATCAGAAATGATACTCTCGTAATAACGATAAAATTCATACTGTTAAAGATTCCAAGATAACGAAACAAAAAAAAATCAAAATTACAACAACAACAATAATAAATATAATAACACTAATAAAAAAAATCTTTAAAATAAAAATAAAGCAACAACAAAATGACGTAAATATAAATAAAGAATAAATACATTAAAAGATTTTGAAAAAAAAAGATGAAACAAACTCCAACCGAAACGAAAATAAAATACAAGCAAATATAAATGATGTTTAAATGTGTATTATGTTT
>NC_043002.1:97942920-97945420 GCF_006345805.1 Octopus sinensis
GTATATATATATATATATATATATATGTATATATATATATATATATATATATATATATATATATATATATATATATATATATATATATGTATATATATGTATATACACATATGTATATACATATATATATATATATATATATATATATATATATATATATATATCTTATTATAATATATATCTATATATATATATCTTATATGATATATATATATAAGTGCTCAAAATGGTATTGGGGAAAAGTGTAAGAAATATCCTGGTGCCTTAATATATATCCACCAATGTGGTGTTCAGCACTCATTTTCGTCGTTCGTCATTTACGTATACATACATACACATATATATGTATACATACACGCACATACGTATGTATGTATATGCACATATAGACCTATAATGGCTCAGGTGTGGCTATGTGGTAAGATGTTTGCTACCTAACCACATGATTCCGGGTTCAGTCTCACTAAGCGGCACTCTGAGCAAGTGTTTTCTACTGTAGACGCAGGATGCCAAAGCTTTGAGAGCGGATTTGGTAGATGGAAACTGAGTGAAGACTGTCATATGTATATATATATATATATATATATATATATATATACCGCACACACACACACAGGGTGTCCCAAAAGTCATTGACGGGATTCAAGTTTTAATAACTACCTTAATTTTATAAATAAATGCATGAAATTTTGACACACTATAAAGGACATAATGGAGATTAATATGCAGAATTCAAATTTTGCAATGCCACTACATCATATATGAAATAGGACATCGCTTAAATGATAGCCATTTTCGGCTTCGCACGCCCGTGCTTTTTCCAAACTTGCACCATAACACCCTCAAGGATTTCGGACCTCTAATTTCTCAATTGATGTTCCCCCTCAGTTGCACCAGTTTCTGGTGCAATGGAGTAACCGCTGCTCGATACATCGGCCAAGTGTTGAGGCCTCACACTGTGTCATTCTTTGCTCGTCATTGGAATCACGTCTTCCAAAATGACAACGCCCGTGCCCATACTGTTAGGCTGATAACAGACTTCCTCCAACACTGTCACAAAATCCAGACACTGTCATGGCCTACCCCAAGTCCGGACCTGAACCCCATAGAGCACCTGTGGGACGAAATCCAAAGAAGTCTAAATGACATCTGTCCTAGACCGACAACTGAGGCAATGTGACACAATGTGACATCAAACATGTTTCAGAAAATGACGTTTTATCATTAAGAAAGAACAGTTTCTTAATTAGCACTCTTTCATGAATACTATGGTAGACTGTTAATAACCCGGTTTCTATTTAGTATGTGTGCGACGTTTCTTTTGTGGTTGTCTGTGTGTGTATGCGCGCGCGCGTGTGTGTATTTCAAATTAATTATACATACATAGAAGATTTAGTAGTACGAACAGACGTACAATGTAGACTGGGGGTGGGAGGGAGACAAGGACAAGGGAATAGAAGCATCAAGCATGGGATTGAACGCTGAATTGACTTTCACACAAGGGACCACCCACACGACAAAGGAACAAAAAGGATTTTTTTCTTCCTTTCCGTTATAGGATTCGTCAACTTCCCTAGATCGAAGAGCGAAAATCACTGAATTGATAACCACCTGCATGCAAAACGTATTTGTATACAAATGTTAAATATGGTATGTATGAATAAAAGTTATAGTTTATCATTCAATATGTACGCCCACACGTAAAAACCTTATAAAAACATGCATATATATATGAATATGTATATACATACTTATATATATATATATAATATATATATAATATATATATATAATATATATATATATATATATATATATATATATATATATATATATATATATATGTATGTATGTATAGATATATATGTATGTATATATGTATATATATAGAGAGAGAGCGAAAGCGAGAGATATGTACATACACACATATGTATATGTATATATATATATATATATATATATATATATATATATAGTTAATCCATGCATGAAAACACAATGAGAGAAAACAGCAACGCGTGGACGTGGACGCTCAGGAAAGGAAAGAAAGAAGGAGGATTTAACGTTTCGAGCGGACCTCTTTTTCAGAAACATAGGAAAAGGAAAGATCCAAGGAAGGGAAGACTGAAGAGAAAAAAATCGCCAACGATAACACACGCGGTCACATTATTATATATATATATATATATTATATATATATATTATATATAGTATATATAATATATATATATATATATATATATATATATATATATATATATATCAATAATTAAGGGTAAAATCAATTAGTTATTAATTAATTTCACCAAGTAGTGTTCAGAATGTAAAGGACCATTCAAGGCGTATTCAAAATATTACTTGATATAATTAAGGCTCAGTAAAATAATTTACTTTGCCACATACTGAAATTTTTAGAAGTACCAAGCCAAAAATTTTCTTTAGCCGTTTCTACTACTTTAAGAAGAATCTCCCTGAAAGTGCTTACTCAAAAACAATTCAC
>NC_043002.1:97950420-97982920 GCF_006345805.1 Octopus sinensis
AAAAGAATAAAACAATAAGCGTCATAAAGTTTATATAATTATTTTATTTCCACGTTATTGAAAAAGTTGTCGACGTAAACATATTGTTCTCTTTACGAATTTCGAAGAGGCATTACCATATCATGTGCATAATTTTAAGAATAAATTAGAATAAGAATAAAAAATCATTACCATATCATATGCACAATTTTAAAGATGAGAATAATGCACAGATTTTGAGGAATGACAAGATTTGAGGAATGACAAGATTTGAGCTTAGAACGCAAAAAGAAGTAACTAAACACAGCAGACCTTTTTGTTCATTGTATTGGGTTGTCCGGTAAGTTCACGCCGATTTGTAAAGGAAAGAAAAAGTTCAATAAATACTTGCCATTACATTTTTAATCAACCAAATGTGAACCATTTTGTTGCACAATGCGTCTCCATCTTTTCTTTAACTTGAAAATACCTTCTTCCCAGAATTGAGGTGGTTTCATGGCAAAGAATTCATCAAGGTATCTTTTTACGTCATCCAAGGAATTGAAATTTTTACGATTAAGACTATTCGGCAGAGACCGACATGAGTGGATATCCGAAGGAGCAATATCTGGTGAATATGGAGGGTGGGGTAACACATCCCAGTCTAGCTGCAGCAATTTTTGTCTGGTTCCCAAAGCATAAAGTGCCGAAAATGAACTTTCTTATCTTCCATTTTAAAGGGTTACAGAATTAAAACTGATTATAGGAACATAAACCTTCTTCCACGAAACGATCGCTTAAACTGTGCTCTAAATGGAGATGTAGTCAAATCCCATTTTATGGACTCAACCATGTTCTAAAATAAGTCGAAAGGTTAGCTGCTATAAATCGGCAAGAACTTTCCGGACAACCCAATACTAGCAATTTTAATCGTCGTTCAGTCAGGGTAGATCAAAGATGTCTTTCACTCAAACGACGTCAAAAAATTTCGGGAGGGGGTTAGACGATTAACTTGACCCCAGTTCTTGGCTGCTTCATTATTTTATCAATAATTGAAGGATGAATGGTAAAGTTAACCATGGCAGGATTTGAACTCATAATGTAAATTACAAAAGAAATCTTATCTGTTGATCTAATGATTCAATCATCCACCCCTTTTGCAATGCCAAAGTAAAAACCAACAAAATTAAAGCATAAAACATAATTTTTACAATCTCGGGCTACAAATGCAGAAATTCTTCTTTAAGCTTTAAAACCTGCAGTTGTTTTACATTGTTTATAACGATTCAATATCGACAAAAGGTATCAGCACGCATCAGCAAATACTTTGCTTGATAAATTCTGCAAGCAATCGTTCTTTAGATTAAAAATCCAGGAGTAACTTTGACTGAAGAGACACAAATTAGGTGGAAACACCGAAGTGTCAGAGTCCGTATAAGTCGCAGAATCGTGTTGTCAACAAGCATGATCTGACGGGAAAAATTGTTCTCCGAATGTTAAATACAGTAGCGATTAGCACATTAACGTTCAAATCATGCAGTACATTTTAGAAGTGAATATTTATCATTGTCTGAAAAATCTTCAGAATGTTCAGAAAAATATTCAGATATAATTATTTTATTTATCTATATTTTAAAAAGAATTCTATATGAGTATGCAAGTCTATAAAATAAATATCGTAAAGTTTATATAATTTTAGGATGTTATATACTAATATGATTATTATATTTTCATGTCTTTAAAAAAGTTCTCAACACAAGCATATGTCCTCCATTGTTCAAATATTCACAAACTGACCAGCGCCTAAGAGTAAAATATAGTTGTGTGTGTGTGTGTATATATATATCAACTTACTTGGAAATGGATGTGTGGCGTTCAATTAAATAATAATAAATAATATATGTATACATATATGGGTACAGGACATTACCATCTGTGTAAACAACATGAAATACGTAGACAAACGAGTTAAATACGTAAACTGCGTGTGAATAAGATGGAAAACAGGACAAGTAAACACATAGAAACGACCCTTCATCAGTTGCCAGCTGTCTATCTACTACTCATTTCAAGCATTCAATGACAATATGAGTCTTCCAAGACAGTGGCTCCCATAAATTTTGAAATAAAATTTACGACTTATGGAGGGTCACATTTGGAAACAAAACCAGGACAATGGTGACATATAAAGAAACCGACGGTTTCCTTGTACGTCTCCACTGTTTTCCATTTTTTTCTCATGCTGTTTACGTATTTAACTCGTTTGTACACGTATTCATGTTGTTTACACAGTCGGTGACTTCTTGCACCCATATACACACATAAATATATATACATACAAACACACACACACGCACACACAACACACACACACACACACACACATACATACATATATATATATATATATATATATATATATATATATATATATATATATATATATATATATATATATATATATATACGACGGTCTTCTTTCAGTTTCCGTCTAACAAGTACACTCACAAGGTTTTGGTCGGTCTGAGGCTATAGAAGAAAACACTTTCCGAAGTGCCACGCAGTGAGACTGAACCCAAAGCCATGTGGTTTGGCAGCAAGCTTCTTACCACACAGCCACGCCTGCGCCTATATGCATCTATATGTGTATATCAATTAATGTGTGTGTATGTATATAATAATGTGTATTATATATATATATATATAATATATATAAGATATATATATATATA
Source organism: Octopus sinensis (assembly GCF_006345805.1). Lineage (NCBI taxonomy): Eukaryota > Metazoa > Mollusca > Cephalopoda > Octopoda > Octopodidae > Octopus > Octopus sinensis. The sequence goes on from NC_043002.1 coordinate 97,953,111, forward strand.
TATAAAACATTATTGGTGAATTGAAGAAATGGAGCTGAACGCAGATTGAACAGAAATCGTTTTATTTCATTCTACACGTGTTTCGAAAGGCACGTTCGAAACACGTGTAGAATGAAATAAAACGATTTCTGTTCAATCTGCGTTCAGCTCCATTTCTTCAATTCACCAATAATGTTTTAATTTCAATTATCCGCACCCACGCACGGTTGCAACGCCAGATGGTTGTACCTCCAACCGTGCTGTTTACTGCTGTGATTTTTGCTACTAAGGATCGGTTAACTTTTGATTAATCTACAACAAGATTATTCATCTTTCTATTTCACATAATATATATATATATATATATATATATATATATATAACATATATAACGTAATTCTTGTATTGTCCTTTGTGAACTCTGATGATTTTCGATCCAAGCTAGTTTAAAGTGCAAAATTATTACATTCATATTATATGTTTGGTAGTTTGAATTTTGTCTGATATATGAAACAATTCCAGGTGACTACGCTAATTAATAAATAAATAAATTTGTATCCATGAGATCTCTGTTTTCAAACTCTCTCTCTCTCTCCCTCTCTCTCTCCTCTCTCTCTCTCTCTCTATATATATATATATATATATACATATATTCAGCATGATTCAAATGTCTCCATATATCAACAACAACAGGTATCACCATATGTGCTATTATGAGTTCACAATGAGTGGGATAAACGGATTGCAATGTGCATTCAGAACAATGGTAACCATATAGACCCTGTTGAATAAAAAAATTGTTCTTATAAAAATAATAAATTGTTCCTATGTATGGCGACATTTGAATCAACCTGTATATATATACATATATATTTATATACATATGTACATATAAAATATATATATACATATATACGTATACATATATAGGCGCAGGAGTGGCTGTGTGGTAAGTAGCTTGCTTACCAACCACATGGTTCCGGGTTCAGTCCCACTGCGTGGCATCTTGGGCAAGTGTCTTCTGCTATAGCCCCGGACCGACCAATGCCTTGTGAGTGGATTTGGTAGACGGAAACTGAAAGAAGCCTGTCGTATATATGTATATATATATATATATATATATGTGTGTGTGTGTGTGTGTGTATGTGTTTGTGTGTATGTGTTTGTGTGTCTGTGTTTCTCCCCCTAGCGTTGCATGACAACCGATGCTGGTGTGTTTACGTCCCCGTCACTTAGCGGTTCGGCAAAAGAGACCGATAGAATAAGTACTGAGCTTACAAAGAATAAGTCCCGGGGTCGATTTGCTCGACTAAAGGCGTTGCTCCAGCATGGCCGCAGTCAAATGACTGAAACAAGTAAAAGAGAAAGAGAGAGAAAGATATATATATATATTATTTATATTATTATTATATATACATACATGCATGTATGAAAAATGAATAGAAATAACTTTTCTGATCATTTTTCCACTTTAACAATTATTAACATCTAATTATTAAGTGGAAAAATTATCAGTTACAGGAATGTAAACACACTAACACCGTTCGTCAAGCGATAGTGTGGCGGAGAAATACACACAGAAATACACATACACACATACTTATATATAATATATAGTATATAATACTGTAGTAGTTTCTATTTCTTACTCTATTATATATATATATATATTCTCATATATGTGTGTCTGTTTATTGGTTGAAACTAGTCTCGGCCCTTTATGACAAAATCAGTAATGCAGTTATGGATAAAATAATGACTACACTCAAAATTAATTATGATTGATTAAAACTCTTAAAAGTGGTGTTCCATCATGAACTCGATCCAATGATTACAGCAAGTAAAATGAAATGTGTAAGTTATTTTCTTAAAGAGATATTAAAATCATACCCATATTTTATACAAGAGGGATAAGACACGCACACAATTACACACTCGGGCTTATACATAATACTATAATGTCATGAGAAGTAATCTGTGATGTGATTGAATAACACCTTTTAATGGAGAGACCGATCCACGCTTTCTGGCACTCGTAACGTATAAAAAGGTTTATGTATATTTACAGGATGTTTGAACGTCATAATATATTCACCAACGTCATTAGTATTCGACATTGACTGGCGTCAGCAACATCAGTTTGTTCGTGGTTGAAGTAAACTATCAAAGCTGAAATATATATGAAATACATAAATAGACAATTTATATTTCAGGTAGTATTTCTGTTTATACCGACATATAATATATGTTTATAAATATATACATATATATATATATATATATATATATATATACTGTATATACCTCGTTTAGAGAATTATTATTGCTGTCGAACAGATTTTCTACATCAGTAAATGTATTTACTGTGAAAATCTTTATATAGATAGCCTGCACAGAGATCGTTCGTCGAGGGGCGGTGCCTACCATACGTTGACGAGAGGCAAACACCTGAAACTGGGTCCGTATGTGGCATCCGCTTCTTCGGGGAATGATCTCCCTTTGCAGGCTAGAGGACGCCGTGATGGCGTCAGCCCTCTGGTGACGTTGATGATCGCCTGGGGCTAAATGCATCAGTAACACCCCCACCGCCCTGCCCTGTCCCTAGCCATACTCGGATGGCTAACGTCCCTTATGTTATGGAGCAGTTACTGTACATACCTCGTTTAGAGAATTATTATTGCTGTCGAACAGATTTTCTACATCAGTAAATGTATTTACTGCGAAAATCTTTATATAGATAGCCTGCACAGAGAGTCGTTCGTCGAGGGGCGGTGCCTACCATACGTTGACGAGAGGCAAACACCTTGAAACCTGGGTCCGTATGTGGCATCCGCTTCTTCGGGGAATGATCTCCCTTTGCAGGCTAGAGGACGCCGTGGTGGCGTCAGCCCTCCTGGTGACGTTGATGATCGCCTGGGGCTAAATGCATCAGTAACACCCCCACCGCCCTGCCCTGTCCCTAGCCATACTCGGATGGCTAACGTCCCTTATGTTATGGAGCAGTTACTGTATATACCTCGTTTAGAGAATTATTATTGCTATATATATATATATATATAGAGAGAGAGAGAGAGAGCGAGAGATAGAGAGATAGATAGATAGATAGATAGATAGATAGATAGATAGATAGATAGATAGATAGATAGATAGATAGATCGATCGATATATAGATATACATACATACATACTGTGGAGACGCACTGGCCCAGTGGTTAGGGCAGCGGTCCCGTCGATCGTAGGATCGTAGTTTCGATTCCCAGACCGGGCGTTGTGAGTGTTTATTAAGTAAAAACACCTAAAGCTTCATGAGGCTCCGGGAGGGGGTGGTGGCGAACCCTGCTGTACTCTTTCACCACAATGTTCACTCTTTCTTCCTATTTCTGTTGTACTTGTATTTCAAAGAGTTAAATCTCCCTCAGAACTACGTTAAGGGTACACGTGTCTCTGGAGTGCTCAGCACGTTAATTTCACCAGCAGGCTTTTCCGTTGATTGGATCAACTGGAACCTTCATCGTCGTAACCGACGGAGAGCCACGACATACATACTAATGCACACATATTCACACATACATACGCGCGCGCGTACACACACACACACACACACATTGAAGAGACTCCTTGGGTAAGGCCGATACCATGAGATAAAAAGTAAACAGCAAAATGTACTTATATTTGTATGCGCAGGCACATATGTGCATACATAATATTTAGTATATAATACATGCATATTTATATATAGAGAATCTTCACTCTCTCTCCAAACTGCAAGACTTTCATAAGGGCGTCTTGTCACCAAGGATCACTCGTGGGGACAGGACGTCCTTATCAAAACTAATATTCGCCTGTACACACCCATTTCACACACATAATACTTCTATCATGCAATTCGCGTTTACAATACGCTTAATTCCATTATTTTGATCTACGTAGTGTTGCTCCAGCTCTATACGTATACTGGCGAGCTGGCAGAAACGTTAGCACGCCGGGCGAAATGCTTAGCAGTATTTCGTCTCTCGCTACGTTCTGAGTTCAAATTCCGCCGAGGTCGACTTTGCCTTTCATCCTTTCGGAGTCGATAAATAAAGTATCAGTTACGCACTGGGGTCGATGTAATCTACTTAACCCCTTTTTCTGTCCTTGTTTGTCCCCTCTATGTTTAGCCCCTTGTGGGCAATAAAGAAATATATACGTATACTTGAAAACAATTACTCTATTATTATTGTATATATAAACGTAAATATATAACTATATAGATATAAAACATTAATTTCGTCAACATGTCACCAGTTAGCAAAGCATACAACACAAAACCGATGATTGCTTCCTTTTTACCCTACCCACTTAACGTTTTTCTTTTTGTTTGTTGTGCCTTCTGTTACCATACAAAATCTCGATTAATAATACTTCGTTTTCACTCAGCCTAACAAAAATAGCTAAACTGTCAGTATTATTCAAAGATAGAATGACTGCGAATTTTATTTGCATGAAACCATTTTCTTGTTCTCCTGGACAAAAGGTAGGGTGACTGCTGGGCTTATGATACCTATTAAAGCAGGAACGCGTGAAATCAATTGTTCTCGTGTCTCCAGTCTATCAAGCTGTATTCTTCTTAAAGGCTTTCCAAGTTTGGAGATCTCTTGATTCTTGATATTATCTCCCCATCTCATTTAGAGCTAGTCTCATTAGCTACCAATCTATTTTATTTTCTCTGGAGAGGCAGATAATTTCGATAAACAAAGATTAATCATCTATGGCATTTGATATAGCCTTGTTTGTCGTTGTTCTCCAAATACGTGATACTATTCACTTTGAGTTCTTTCTCTTCGCCTTTTCGATATATATAGATTCAGTTGAAGTAGGTCCTTAAATTGAGGCACCTTGTTAGGGCGAACTTATTTGCACACTCAAATAATAGTAGGTGAGTATCAAACTCTATGTAGAATTTTGTTTCCACCCGATATTCGTGCAGTAGATGGCACGATCCATCTTAGTGAATAAATCCGCTCTTGTTTGTTCAGATATGTACTTTATATAAAGATACTTTCCAAATACTTCCGAAGTGCAGATTCCTGGGTAGATGAGGAAAACATAAATGAGTAACTAAGATGTGTAAGTATCAATTCCTTACGCCGTTTCGTGTGACTCCTTTAAAGGATCAATGAAAGCATTATATCATTTCAGAAAAAAACCGTTCTCATCGAATGACCGTATAGACCTCAAGCATAACGGACAAGTTAGATATTTAAACATATTCATATCATCAATAGGGAGCAAATATTTACAATGATTCCGCTGCTAAATGTTTTGGCAGAATTAAAAAAGGACAGTACAAGCCAGAAATTAGTATAGGCTAGAGTAGGGGAAGAAGGATGAATGAGAGTAATGATACTGTTATCTACACATCGAAGACAATAGGGAGAATGTAGTTTTCAAAACCTCAAAATTAAATCTTTAGGGAGTTATAAATTAATTCGTATCATGGCAGACCGTTCTACAATCTGAGAAAATGGAACTTTACATGCGGCTATATCAACCCCAGAAGGGTCGGTCATGGGGTGGTAAACGAGAATGTCTGATGGGGCAGTCGTGATAATAGAAAGCAAAGGGGGGATAGGGATGGCTAATAAAGCTTATTTTGATTGTCATCTTAAAGGGGAAGAAAAATTGAACTGTTAAAAGGAATACCACCTAAAGGATTATGGGCGAGATATACATTGAAGGACAAAGTTTTAACTTTAGTTTGCTTATACCGTTAAAGTAAAATGTAAATATATAAAGGCTAGAAAGGAATTTTTGATATTACTTAAGTAAGGGGATAACGTATAATTTAATATATGATAATATAAGTTTGCAGCATATAACGAATTTTATGAAAAAAATTAAAAATTATAAATAGCCACAAAATTTTTATGCTATAAAAGTTTTAAAAATATAAGGAAATGGAAAAATAGAAATTAAAATATAACCAAATATAAATATAAAATACAATATAAGAAAATTATAAGGATATATATATATATATACACACACATAAATCCATGAAGATATAATTTTAGGTTTACAGTACACCGTGAGATATATTAAGAATATTTTAACTGTCAAAGTATTAATAACCATACATAAATTATGAAAAATATATGCAGAGCATATAAAATCTTAAGATATAAGGATATGAGATATAAAATTTATAAAATATGCTAGTAAATATAAGAAAATATCTGAGAGAAGATTTATAATAAAAGCTATATTAAAAAATTATAAAAAATATACTAAAAATGTTTTTTTTTATTTTTATAAAACTAAGCCAATAAAAGATGCTATATTAAGATATATAAAATTAAAATAAGTTAATATAAAATGAAAATAAAGAATATATTATAACGAAATTGTTATATAAACAGTTATAATCAGAATATTAACTAATTATTATTGATACGGTATAAGTATACCGGATTATGCTAGAGATAAAATAGAATTAAAATTATTATTAGAGAATAATTATTATTAGAGAATATTTTAAAAATATAACGAAGAATAAGGATTGAGGTATGGTAGTAAAACATTATACAAGGTATATTGTATAACTAGGGGAGATTTGAAAATTAGAGAGTCGTTAGGGAAAATAGGATATTAACCAAAATAAGCTTTATTAAACATCCCTATCCCCTCTTTGCTTTATATTATCACGACTGCCCCATCAGACCTACCCTTTCGATGCTGATATAGTCGCATTTAAAGTTCCATTTTCTCAGATAGTAGAACGGTCTGTCATGATACTAATTAATTTATAACTCCCTAACGATCTAATTTTGATGTTTCGAAGACTAAATTCATTCTATTGTTTTCGATATGTAGATAACGGGGTCACTACTCTCATTCACCACACACCACCCCATTCCAAATCTAGCCTATGCTCATTTCTGGCTTGTCTGTCGCTGTATAGTCCTTTTTTAATTCTGCTAAAACATTTAGCAGCGGAATCATTGTAAATATCTGGTCCCTTTTGATGATTTGAATATGTTTAAATATCTAATTCGTCCGTTATGCTTCAGGTCTATGCGGTTATCTGATGAGAACGGTTTTCTTTGTAATGATGTAATGCTTTCATTGATCATTTAAAGGAGTCGCTCGAAACGGCCGTAATGAATTGACACTTATACATCTTTGCTACTCATCTACACATATATATATCTACAGAGAGAGAGAGAGAGATGGATGGATGGATGGATGGATGGATGGTTAGATCGTTAGATAGATAGATAGATAGACAGATAAGATAGATAGATAGATCGCACACATGTACTTATATAATGGTTTTGTGTTCATTTAAGTTTGTATCTGTCCCCTATCACTATTTGACAACCTGCGCTGGTTTGTTTGCATCCAATATTCTAGCAGTTCAGCAAGAAAGACCGAGAGAATATGTACGAGTACTTAGAAAAAAAGAAGTACAGGAATCGATTTGTTTGATTAAAGATCCTTCAAGGCAGTACCTCAGCATCACCGCAATCCAGTAGCTGAACCAAGTAAACGGATAAAAAGATAAAAGGATGTATATACATATACATATGTATATATGTGTTTATATATTGGGTTGGTGCATAATTATTGCGCCTTTCTTTCAACAAATTTTATTCAACAAAAACAATAACAATATTTAACAAAAACATCTTTAAATGACGGTTTGACCGTCTGCTAAGCAATTGGGAAGCAGTAATTGAAATATGCTCCGGAATAATCATTTAAAGATGTTTTTGTTACATGTTATTATTGCTTATGTTGAATAAAATTTGTTGAAAACAGCCGCAAATAATTATGCACCAACCCAAAATATATATATACATATGTGTATACATATACATATATACATACACATTCATACATATATACATATATACATACATACATATATATATATATATATATATATATATATATATATATATATATATATATATATATATATATATTATATTTATATATACTCTTTTACTTGTGTCAGTCTTGTGACTGTGGCCATGCTGGAGCACCGCCTCTAGTCGAGAAAATCGACACCTGGACTTATTCTTTGGAAGCCTAGTACTTATTCTATCGGGCTCTTTTGCCGAACCGCTAAGTTACGGGGACGTAAACACACTAGCATCGGTTGTCAAGCGAGCGATGTTGGGGGTGGGGACAAACACATACACACATAGATACATACACATATATACGACGGGCTTCTTTCAGTTTCCGTCTACCAAATCCAGTCACAAGGCTCTGGTCGGCCCGAGACTATAGTAGAAGACACTTGCCCAAGGTGCCACGCAGTGGAACTGAACCCGGAATCACGTGGTTGGTAAGCAAGCTACGTGCCACACAGCCACACCTACGTGTATATGTACATATGTGTATATATATATATGTATGTATTAATATATATATATATATTATATATTTATATATACTCTTTTACTTGTGTCAGTCTTGTGACTGTGGCCATGCTGGAGCACCGCCTCTAGTCGAGAAAATCGACACCTGGACTTATTCTTTGGAAGCCTAGTACTTATTCTATCGGGCTCTTTTGCCGAACCGCTAAGTTACGGGGACGTAAACACACTAGCATCGGTTGTCAAGCGATGTTGGGGGTGGGGACAAACACATACACACATAGATACATACACATATATACGACGGGCTTCTTTCAGTTTCCGTCTACCAAATCCAGTCACAAGGCTCTGGTCGGCCCGAGACTATAGTAGAAGACACTTGCCCAAGGTGCCACGCAGTGGAACTGAACCCGGAATCACGTGGTTGGTAAGCAAGCTACGTGCCACACAGCCACACCTACGTGTATATATGTACATATGTGATTATATATATGTATGTATAATATAATATATATAATATATATATATATATATATATATATATACACATATATATACATATTATATACATATATATACAATATATATATACATATATACACATATATTCATACATACTGAAAGTGTGAGTTATAAGGATAATAGGTGTAGAACGTGTACGTGTGCGTGAGGAAGTGTATAGAGTAAACCTTTTTACTTACTGTGTTTTTCCATGAAAATGATCTTGCAGAACTGACGTACAAGCTAATAATAACACGGAAGAAACTAATAAGGAAATATGAGAAACTGCAAATAGAATACTGTAAAGTAATAACAGAACAAAGTCGGTGTTTTCAATTAAATATCGGTGAGAAAAATGCTCTTTCCCTGTTTATGCTCACACGTTAAAAAAGAACGTAGGCAAGCTTCACATAGACACACAAACAAATACGTGCAGACGCACAGATACACACAGAGATGCGTGCATACAAACACACACACACACACACACACACACACACACACACACACACACACACACACACACACACGTTAACAGATCCCATAGAGAAAATGAGTAGGGTGGAGTAAATGAGACAGACAAATACTTGACCAACTTCACACAAACGAGTAACGAGTATAAATTTCATCAAAGAACGGCGTACATTTTTAAGCATGTGTTTTTAAAAGCTTTTCACAATCAGTCGGAAACAGTCAAAAAGGTAGGCTCATTATTGGAGCGGTTCGGTTCCACTTTAAAGGTAAAGTTTAAGAAAATAATAAAATTGTGAAACCAGCCTGAAACTAAAAGAAAAATGTTTACGCTTGTAAAACAGCAGGGGCTTTTTTTTTTCAGTGGACCGGTTTAGAAGAAGGGGTTATGTCTAAGGCCTTTTACAGATCTTCGAAAAGAATAATAGCGATGTGACTGAAGTTCCTCGCTAACAACTGTAAGTCGGTAAATACATAGTGAAAACGGTCACGGAAGTTCTCCAGAGGGATTATGTTCTGAGAAGGAAGGATTAGATTTCGTTAGAGAAGAATCGATGATGAAGTAGAATTAACCTGGAAGACGAAAGGAGCGGGGTTCGTTGATCGAGTGACAATGGTATTAGACCATCTACGTACAAGAAACTAAGGCTACAACAGCAGCATGGAGGCGCACTGGCCCAGTGGTTAGGGCAGTGGACTCGCGGTTGTAAGAACGCGGTTCAATCCCCAGACCGGGCATTGTGAATGTTTATTGAGCAAAAACACCTAAGGTCCACGAGGCTCCGGCGGAGAGGGGGTGAACCCCGCTGTACTCTTTCACCACAATTCTCTCTCACACTTTCTTCCTACTTCTGCCACAAAGCAGAGGACCCGTGTTGTGGTAAAACTGTGATGTGGTAAAACTTTCGGACTCTAGTCTAGATTGCGAAACTTCTGTGCCCCAGGATGGTTCAGCTCTCCACCCGTTAAAAGCCACCGTTTACGGAATGAGGATAACAACGTAGCTTTCAAGCCCGTGCAACCGCCAGTCTATCTATCTATATAGATAGATAGATAGATAGATAGATAGATAGATAGATAGATAGATAGATAGATAGATAGATAGATAGATAGATAGATAGATAGATAGATAGATAGATAGATAGATAGATAGATAGATAGATATACAGACAGGCAGACAGATGGATAGTTAGTTAGATTTCTTTATTGGCCACGCAGGGCTAAACACAGAAGGGACAAAATACAAAGTATAGGTTCTCTTTTTGGGAAGAAGAGAAGGAGTAAAAAACAAAAAAAGGGGGGCAAATTTCGATAAAAAAGGGATCGTGAAAAGAAGAAAAAAAGGGAGAGCGAAATCCGATCAAAAGGGATCGTGGGAAAGAAAAGGAAAGTGGGCCCGATCAATAGGGATCATGTATCACAGTAATGTCAATGTAAAAGGGGAGAACAGATTAGGTTTGTCCGTGGAGAGAACAGCCTACGGAAAAGACCACGGTAACCTTAGGCAATATTGTCATGCAAAAAGAAAACACATTACAGTAGATAGATAGATAGATATGCATTAAATATCACGTGATCACGTGACCGACCAGACCATCAGATGTTTTACACATCGCTGGTCACAATGCGTTCGCACTGTTTTAGCCTTCAAATGACGCCACCCCGCTAGCTAAGCGAGCAGGCCCACAGAAGAAAGAGAGAAAGAGTGGAGAAAGAGTGCAGCAGGGATCACCACCCCCTGCCGGAGCCTTGTGGAGCTTTTAGGTGTTTTTCGCTCAATAAACACTCACAACGCCCGGTCTGGGAATCGAAACCGCGATCCTATAACCGCGAGTCCGCTGCCCTAACCACTGGGCCATTGCGCCTCCACGCATTTAATATATATAATCATAACCAAGGGCGTTGGAGAGACAAAGCCAATACGCTAGAAGTATCTACAAAGCACTCTAAATTTGTAAACAATTGACATCTACTTCTAGCGCATAAGCATAATTATAAACTTGAATATTCATCTTACCGGTATGGTGGTTTTTATACGCTGGCCACTGGTATAATCATATTAAGGATTATATCTTTAATTTATACACAAATAGAGAAATCAATAGATAGATAGACAGACAATAAGATAGATAGATAGATAGATAGATAGATAGATAGATAGATAGATAGATAGATAGATAGATAGATAGATAGATAGATAGATACGACGGAATTCTACACAGTTTCCGTCAACCAAATTCAATCAGGAGATAATGGTCATCCTAAAGCTATAATAGAAGATTCACCCAAAATACCGCGCAGTAGGACCGAACCTGGAACCATGTAGCTTGCGACGATGTATATGTATCTACTAATATTTTTCTAATCTCTCAGCCATTGATTGCCATAATTGTTTAATAACTGTTACTTGTTTCCAACTCCCTTAACTTGTGAATGATATAATAAATTACTGGGTCAGTCATTAACACAAGCGTCCTTGTGACAGACGCGAGTGAAAGCTAATTCAATCTAATATAAAGTTCCATTTGGATTCTTTGGTAAAATAGTGGAAAAGGCAAAACTGAAAGTCTAACAAGATTTGTTGACATTAATCTGACGTGGATACACAAATGCTTGAAATTATAGCATCAAATATTCTTATTTATGTGTATATGAGTGTGTGGATGCGTGACGTGTTTTTTTTTTGAGTGGGGGAGTGTCTGTGTATGTATTAACATTCCTTTACATAACGACATTAAATCTCAAAAGAGAAGGTTTTGCTTTTCAATCTTCATGAAACTAACATCAGTCATGTTCTAAAATAGTTTTTATTCGAACTATCTTCTAGAGAGATAGATTTGAATCTAGGAAAACAATTAGGAAAACGTCATAAAAAAGGTCTCAGTTAAAAGCTCACAGAAAAAAGCCACCCAGAAAACATCAGAAATAAAGCGCCACACAAAATATCCAGAATGGTAGGTAACATCACAGAACAACGTCAAAGGTAAAACGTCACTGAAAAATAGCGATAGGCAAAACGTTACAGCTAAAACGTCATGGAAAAGGTCACAGAGAAAATATCACAGAAAAAAAGAGGGAAAATACCCCAGAAAATCCACAGGAATATCGTCACAAAACCAAAGAAAACAAATTTCACAAGAAAAATGTCATAGAAAAATTCACAAGAAAAATAATCAAAGAAAACCACTAAAACGATACCAAAAACAGCCAAGTAAAAAGTATTATATAGACGATCCTAGGAAAGATAGCTGAAGAAAGTCACAATAAAAAAAAAAACATTGTAAAAATTCAGTTACAAGAAAGATCCCGAAAAAACCACAGGGAAACGTCAGAAAAAGCCTCAAACGAAATGTCGCACAAACTATCGCAGAAAATGTCACAGAAAAAATGTGGCAGAATAAAAACCACGACGTAAAAATGTCACAGAAAAAATGTCGCAGAGTAAAAGCCACGACGTAAAAAGTATCACAGAAAAAATTCAAATAATAAACGTTCACAGGAAAAGCGTCACAAACAAAGTCTCAGTAAAACCATCGAAATAATATAATACAGGTACGCAGTTACAGAAAAAAAGTCACGGTAAAAACGTCATAGGAAAATACGTCACAGAAACATCATAGAAAGAAAAACACAGAGTAAAGGTCACCGAAAAAAAAAATCAAAGAAAAAACGTCACAGGAAAATCAGCGAAGGAATAATTAAAACTTCAGTGAAAAGATGTCACGGGAAAATGTCACAGAAAAACTTCAATAAATGACAGTTTTAAGGGCGGGGTGGAGGATTTCTTGCTTCATCGTTTTATTTTTACGATATTTGTAATGCCATTATGTACAACATTATGGTGTCTTGGATCGGGTGGTACATCATGTCTTTGAGCAAGGACCAGCATTTCATGTAACTCGTCTACTTAACAGAAAGGAGTACCAGTCGTGTATGGGTAGTGATGTACTCCACTCCCGCTCCAATTGTCAAATTCATGATGTTCGGCACACATTACGTCATACTTGCTTGCCAGTGACAGCTTGGTTGTGTCATTGTGTATAAAAAAACCGTATATTGTTATTGTCAGTTAATAGTCAATTTACAATATTATTCGTTTAATGATGTTTAATTACATTAACTATTATTTATGGTATTTAAATGAAATGTGACATTTTCGTCTGGTGATTTTTTCTAAGCTAACATTGACTAGTTCCGTTTATCTCGTTAATAGCCAACGGAAGACATTAATACTTTTCAAATTTCCTTCAAGCCACACCAGAGTGTCTCATAATAGGAAATGTTGAATACTGCAATCTAAAGCACACTACATACTACAAACAAGTCGTAATAGTCATGGCTAGAATACTTTAAATCATATATATATATATATATAAATGAGAAAGTTGGTGTGTGAAAGCACGTGGTTGAATATATAGAAAATAGTAAAAAGTGAAAAAACTACAGAAGGCTTGTTTTAAAAGGTTAAAAAAATATATATATTTGAGTCATTATGTCAGGAGAATGTTATAAATTTTTTTCATACAATGACATAGTTTTTGAAGAAATGACCGGTTTCGCGTTCAGCTTTTCAAATTTCTTACATCGTTATGTTTTCGTTGAGAAGTGTAAAGAAATTTGAAAAGCTGAACGCGAAACGGTCATTTCTTCAAAAACTATGTCATTGTATGAAAAAAATTTATAACATTCTTCTGACATATGACTCAAATATATATTTTTTAACCTTTTAAAACAAGCCTTCTGTAGTTTTTTCACTTTTTACTATTTTATATATATATAGATATATATATATATATATATATATACATACATACATATATATAAGATATTTTCACAATTTCTATTCCTGTATGTTATATAATTTAATAATTACTGGTATCTTTATATATTTTATATGTAAAGCATATGTTATACATGAATGCATATTCTTGTAATTGTCATTTTAGTAAATAAATAAATTGACATATATAATGTCTAAAAGTTGATCCCCTCCATTTTCTTCTTACTCTCTCTTTCTCTCTCTCTCTCTGTATATACACACACACGGACACACGCACACACACCACACATATTATATATGTATTATATATATATATATATTATATATATATATATATATATATATATTACATATATATATACATAATATATATACATATATATATATATACATATATATATACATATTATATATAATACATATATATATATATACATATATATATATAATATATACATATATCTCCCTGATTAATGCTAAGGGCAGAGCAACTGCAATAAATAAAACCTGGATTTTTTGGTACATGTCTGTCATCTCTGCTACATATGCAGTTTTTATTTCTCTAACCCTATCAAATTTATAACTGTGGGTGATTGGAGTAAAAACAGGGCTGTTTCTGTGATGAAATATGCAGAAAGTATTGGAAGAGAGGGAAATGCCAGTTGTTTCAACTAAAGTACTAATCGTTCCAAATTAATGGGCTTCAATCGTACGTTCTGTGCTACAATGACAACGCCATTACGGTCCCTGTGGAGAAGATACTTCAATCAACAATAAAACCGATATCTGATAGCAGTTAGCTTAGTGTTAATATATTCAATGCAGAAAACATTGAAAATTATTTCTGTAAATTTGAGAAACAACTGAGGATATCTTTTGGTCGTATTATAAGCTTATTATAGACAAAGAATTTAACCGTTTCAATTCAAATGTCGATCCTCTTACAACAAAGGTTAGGGAAGGCTTTAAAGCGGAAACGGCTTCACGTCCGGTTGAAATATCTAATTGATCGTCAATGAAACCTAGCAGATTATGAGAAATATTAAATTCATTTGAATAATATACTTAAATTTCTATAAACTTCCTGAAATAGCGTTGGGAGAATCACGTAATGGAATCGAACTGGCCCAGTCACGTAGACACAAAGCGACAAACTTCACACACAGCCATTCCAGTGAATATAGTCTTAACAAAATAGGTCTTTAAAACATAACGCGGTTGTTTCAGTACATTTTGCTCCTTTCTCTTCCAGACATTAGTCGGGGATTGTTTTATTAATCTTTTAATTTTTTTCATAATCTTAAGGGATCAACCTATTAAGCTTTCAGCCCCGGTAATGAACCGAAATAAATATTAGTGGCGTATTGGTTTGAAATGTGTGTGTGTGTGAGTGTGTGTGTGTGTGTGTGTGTGTGTTTTTGTGTGTGTGTGTGTGTGTTTGTATGTGTGCGCGTTTGTGTATGTGTGTGTGTGTTTGTGTGCGTGTGCGTGTGTGTTTGTGTGTGTGTGTGTGTGTGTGTGTGCGTGTGTGTATGTGTGTGTGCGTGTGTGTGCAGGGAGATGTATAAATCAAGACCACTAAAAATATAAAAAATAAGAAAGGGATATCAATTCTTTAAAAGTACATTTATATTTGAAGCGGGAATATATGTACGTATACACGCGCGCGCACACACACGCACACACGCATACACATACACACACATATATATATAGATACACGCAAACATGCATACACAAACCTATTATGTATATGTAGAAGTATATGATATATGTGTGTGTGTGTACATACATATATAAATACACATATATATACACATATATATATGTATATATATATATATACATATATATATACATTTATATATATGCATGTATATACATATATATACATGCATACATATATAATATATATATGTATGTGTGTGTGCACGCACGTATGTATGTGTGGGGGTTATTTCATGGTAATTAAGCTGAGTAATATCTCTCATGCAGTTTCTTCAGACCCGAATTACACTAATAAAATAACTTTAGGTCAGTAGATCTCAAATAGTACACCCAAAGAGGGTATCTCGGTACACCCCGAATTTTTATAAATATTATCTAAGGCTTGTGAACTCAATCTTGAGCGTTTTAAAAACCTGTTAGAATATAAATATGATTGATAAAAGAAGTGAACGATTGATTTGTATTTTTTTCAAATTTCAAATATTGGTTGTTAAACGAATAATGCTACACGAAGCAACATACTTAATAAGCTCGAATGTATTTGGGTGTAAAAAGACCTTCTTGAATAAAATACTCTTCATACACATGTGCAGGAGTGGCTGTGTGGTAAGTGGCTTGCTAACCAACCACATGGTTCCGGGTTCAGTCCCACTGCGTGGCACCTTGGGCAAGTATCTTCTGCTATAGCCCCGGGCCGACCAATGCCTTGTGAGTGGATTTGGTAGACGGAAACTGAAAGAAGCCTGTCGTATATATAATATATATATATGATGGTGTGTGGTGTGTGTGTGTGTTTGTCCCCCTAGCATTGCTTGACAACCGATGCTGGTGTGTTTACGTCCCCGTCACTTAGCGGTTCGGCAAAAGAGACCGATAGAATAAGTACTGGACTTACAAAGAATAAGTCCCGGGGTCGATTTGCTCGACTAAAGGCGGCTGCTCCAGCATGGCCGCAGTCAACTGACTGAAACAAGTAAAAGAGGAAAAAGAGTATGTGTGTATGTGCATATTGGACTGTAAATAGTGTTATTTGAATGTAAGATGCGTGTATTTCTGTGTTCTTAGCTGACAAAACGAAAGAACACAGAAAATACGTCCCAAAAGCGTCGTACACGGCTCAATATAGGTTTTTTGTACATGTCTAGTTGTGGTGAAAGAGTATAGCGGGGTTCACACCTCCACCGCCGCCGCAGCCTCATGGAGCTTAGGTGTTTTTGCTCAATAAACACTCACAATGCCCGGTCTGGGATTCGAAACCGCGTTCTTACGACCACGAGCCCTCTGCCCTAACCACTGGGCCATTACGCCTCCACTGATGTTGTTGTTACCGCCATTGCTAATACTATTCAGACCTATTCTGTTGACTGTGATGCAAAATCAGGTAGAAGTGGAATGTCATTTACATAGTAGCTCTTAGACCACTTATCTTTCCCAAATCAATTTAAGAAACCGTATTTTCTTTTAAACATGTTGTTTCACTTTTTATTCTTTCAAATTTCACCCAATGCGAGAAAAATTTACAACACCATGTAACCTCAGAAGAAGCTAGTTGGCTACCTAAGAAAAATGTACGACAAAAACGAAAATCACTTTGTTCATAAACATCAAAATTCATTAACAACTTACAGGCTCCAAATAGTTGTCAGTCAATTTTGGGCTGAAGACAAATTTTAAATGGCTCATGATGAATATAAATGGATTTAAAATTTTTAACTGTAGGAGTAGCGATGAACAGGCGAAAAAAGAAGAAAATGCAAAGAAATAGCAAAAGAGCACAGGTAAAGAAAATATTTTAAAATGTAACCACTTAAGTTAATTTTGGGACTATGTTTAATTTAAATAGTGATTTTTAAATCTTCTGGACGTATAAGGGTACGAGGCGGACTATATAAGAGCAATCTCGTTTATTTTGTACAAATACAATAAAAATAAATATATATATGCCTACTTTCTACGGCTAAGGCGTTACAGACTTCATTCAATATAATTAATCCATAAGGTCTGACTACATTATACACACACATTATTTATATATATATATATATATATATATATATATATATATATTATTATATAAATTAGAGATAAAACCACTATTAGGTTTAATCCTAAATCTGATTTTTCCCTGTAAGTTTGGATTTATTCTCTAATATTTCTTATATATTATATATATATATATATATATATAACGGGAAGCTTTATGAAAATAGACAAAAGACGAAGGCAGGTTTACGGAAATAAACAAAAGACGAAGGCAGGTGGAATACAAACAAACAATTGTATTAGTATGGCGCTCAGGAAATATAAATAAAACAAGTCTTTAACGTTTCGAGCCTACGCTCTTCAACAGAAAGATACACAGAGAAAAAACACAGAAAGAAGGAGAGAAAAAATGCGTGCAGAGGCTAACGAATCAACATGGCGATCTGATTTCGGCCAGCAGTCAAAGATCAAACGTGAGACGCAAGAGCGAAATTAGGGAAGATAATAGGGTTAAATGACCTCGCTCCAACATAAGAGCGTGTGTGTGTGTGTATGAGAGAGTATTAGTGCGTATGAGAGGTCTGGACGTGTGTATGTATATATGATGTGATGTGTAAAGTCGTATGGTGTAGTGTGTAGAGAGAGGAGATGAGGGAAGAGGGGGAGGTAATGGGGAGAGAGGGGAGAAGAAAGGGGAGAAGAAGAGAAGAGGGGGAGAAGAGGAGGGGGAAGGAGAGGAGAGAGGAGGGGAGAGAAGGGGAGGGGAGAGAAGGGGAGGAGGAAGGAGAGGATGAGGGAGGATATAGGAGAGGGGGAGAGAGAGAGAAGGGGAGTGAGGGAGCAGAGAGAAAGAGGGAAGGGGAGAGGGAAGAAGGAGGGCGGGAGAAAGAGGGAAGAAGGGAAGGGAGTAGGGGTGAAAGGATGAAGGACTGAAGAGAAGTAGGGGTCGAGGGGAGGAGATGAGGAGGGGAGAGGGGGGTTAGATGAGGAGGGGGGAGAGTTGAGACCAAATGGCGTATAAGAGCGAAGAGAGAATATTAATTCCTGTTCACGGCGCAAACGGGAATCCGGATGGCCTCTGTGTAAGGACAAACCGAACACAGACAGGTGTTGCAAGGAGTGACCGGTGGAGCGGAAATGGCGTGAGACCGGTGTTGTCGTTCGCAAGGCGGATGTCACGAAGGTGTGTTCCGCGAACCGGTCAGCCAAGCGGCGTCCCGTTTGTCCGATGTACAGTGAAGGCAGAGAGAGCAAGAGACGCAATAGATAATATTGCTGGAGGTGCAGGTGAAGGAGTTGATGATGCGATAGGGTTGATGATGGGTGCCAGTGAGGAGGGAGGTGTTGGAGAGGTAAGGGCAAGTGCGGTAACGTGGGCGGGAGCAGGGGAACGAGCCAGGTTGGGAGGTAGGGTCAGGGAAGGAACTATGGACCAAAAGGTCTCGAAGGTTATGGGCTCGTTTGAAACAGGGGAGGGGTCGGTTAGGGAAGAGGTGTGAAGTGGACGGGTCGGACTGGAGATGACGGAAAGCTCGAAGAATGGTGCGTTGAAGAGGTAGGGTCGTGGGGTGGTAAGTGAGGGGAAAAGTGAGGCGGGAGACTACAGGGCGGGTTCGGGTAGAGAGAGCAGATACACGGTCCACGGAACGTGCTCTGGCAAGGGCGGTGTGGATAGTGGTGAGGGGGTATCCACGTAGGATGAAGTGGTGAGCCATACGTTGAGACTCAGTCTCAAAGTCATGGTCATCACTACAGAGCCTACGTAGACGGAGGAATTGGGAATAGGGGATGGAAAGCTTGGTGTGTTCTGGGTGGGAGGAAGAGAAGTTGAGGTATGAGTGTGAGTCTGTGTGTTTGTAGTGAATGGAGGTGCTAAGAGTGGAGTGAAGAATGCTAACCGAAATGTCGAGGAAGGAGACAGAGGTGTTGGAGATAGTGGAAGTGAAGTGGAGGGCTGGATGGAAAGATCGAACGAAAGAGAGGAAGGAATCTAGATGTTTACGGGAGAGTGAGGTGGCACCGATAATGTCGTCAATGTAACTATAACCATATAGTTCAGGAGTGGGACCAATAATAAATTATTAGGGAATACATCCAAACTTACAGGGAAAAATTAGATTTAGGATTAAATCCAATTTTATAGTAAAATATTACCACTATTAGGGAAATCAAACAATGAAAAACATAAGCCAATACATAAAATTAATTAATTTATATTATTTTAAATATATATCAAAAGTATTAAAAGTTTAATAAAGGATAATGATATATATATATGCTCTTTTACTCTTTTACTTGTTTCCATCACTTGAGTGCGGCCATGCTGGAGCACCATCTTTAGTCGAGCAAATCGACCCCAGGTCTTATTCTTTGGAAGCCTAGTACTTATTCTATCGGTCTCTTTTGCCGAACCGCTAAGTTACGGGAGGTTAAAAAAAAACCAATATCGGTTGTCAAGCGATGTTGGGGGGACAAACACAGACACACGAACATATACACACACATACATATATATATATACATATATACGACGGGCTTCTTTGAGTTTCCGTCTACCAAATCCACTCACAAGGCTTTGGTCAGCCCGAGGCTATAGTAGAAGACACTTGCCCAAGGTGCCACGCAGTGGGAATCAACATGGAACCATGGGTTTAGTAAGCAAGCTACTACCACACATCCACCCCTGCACCTATATATATATATTGTGTGTATGTATGTATATATATATATATATATATATATATATATATACATGGATTAGAGTAGACTAAAGATGTGATGTTGCCACTTAGGGTGCGTAAAATATATCACATATACATACATACAATACATATATACATACACACAAACATACATACATATACACACACACACATACATACATAAACAAAACATACAAATCTGCACATATACACACATACATAAAAAAATACGGTTAATGTTGTTGAAATTCCAATGACGGAGCCTTGGATCTAGGTTAGCAAACTGGCTCTTTCTCTTGAAATACAACTGAATAATGACATACATACAGTTTGGAATCATCATTTCGTACATACATTATTAGTACAAGGCCACACACTTGTAGGGAATTGTTACAATCGAATGAATAGACCAAAGTGCATTCATGGCACATGAATTATCGATTTCGAGAGAACAAGGTTCAACCCCTGGCGGGATTTGAACTTCAAATATATAAAAAAAAATCTAAATACCGTAAAAGATTTAGATATTTAAGCAGAGGCTCCACTGTTTCTGATATCTCCCATTATATACACGATTGTGTGCCCACATTTCTGTCTGTCTGTCTGTATGTATGTATGTATGTATGTATGTATCTATCTATCTATCTATCTATCTACCTGTCTGTCTGTCTATCTATCTATCTATCTATCTATCTATCTATCTATCTATCTATCTATCTATCCATCCATCTATCTATCTATCTATCTATCTATCTATCTATCTATCTATCTATCTATCTATCTAGGACTATGATCAAGATTGGTTGTGTAAATGCGCGTGGCTTGGGGTCCCCTTGGAAACAAGGGTACCTCTTAAATGACATAAAGTCACATAAGTTAGAAATCATAGCCATAAGTGAGACCAGACTCCACAATCCGCGGGCCCTAAAGACCATGTTTGGCGGACAGTTCAACATTTATTTTTCCCCCTGTCTGCCGAGAATGGGCGGTAGTGGCAAAGCGGTACTTTTTCACAAGAGTCTGGATCTCAAAGTAAGGACAATATTCGTAGACCCGGAGGGTAGACTGGTCGTCCTGGATGTCGACGGCAGCAATGGGTGCGCTTTTCGACTCGTATCAGTCTACACACCGCCCTTAACAGGTCGGGCGGATTTCTTTCAACGTCTAGAAGTATTCTTGGGAACGTCTCGTCCTTTACTCTTAGTGGCGGATTGGAATGCTACCTTGGACACGCATGTAGACTACGTGGGTAGAGATAGGAATAGACGGGGATGCAAATGCCTCAGAGACTGCTCAGACGCTTTCAACTGTCTGACAGGTTCCGACTAGACCACCCGAATGCGCCAACGTGGACATGGAGCAACCGCATCGGGTCGTCGAGATCGTATCTAGATAGGATACTGTGTAGGACAGTAGACAGAGATAGCATAGGATGTCCACAATTCCACATAGTCAGCTACACGGATCACAAACTTGTGACATGTACGCTAGACTTAGGTAAGACACTTAGGCAGGGTCCCGGATACTGAAACTAAACGCGTCTTTCCCATCGAGACAGGTTTTCAGAGACCGGATTAGCACACTAGTAAAGAGGGCTTTGACGGGAGCCATCATCAACAACAAATGGTGGTTTGCCCTCAAGAGAGCAGTAAAAGCAGAAGCGATTAGGTACAGCAAAGCACTAGCCATAGATAGAAATAGAGTAGAGGGTGAGCTAGTTAAGAAGCTAGAAGAGGCAATTAGAAGCGGCATCGCATCCGACGTTTTGGCGGCGAAGTTGGCCCTCGACCAACACTTCAACGCCAAACACGAAGGATGTGCTGTCAGAGCTAGGATGCGTGCTCTAAGGAACGAAGGTGTTGGAGCCGCGAGAGAGGCCCGGGTGGCAGAGGCGCAACAGGGCAACAAAGCAACCATTCGGTCCCTGGTAGATGAACAGGGGCGCGAATTGCTCGAGCCAAGTAAAATGTGTGAGGCCTTTCAGCAGCATTTTGCCCGACTGTTCGGAACGAGTGGAGGGCAAGAACGTAGGGTGGACTTCAGTGCCTACCTACATAGCCTACCACGACTCTCGACAAGAAAGGCAGGGTGCTGCGAAGGTGCCATCACGGCGGTGGAAGTGCAGGAAGCGATGGCAGAATGCTCGAGGGACAAATCACCGGGTTTGGATGGTCTACCCTACGAGCTTTACAATTGTATGCCAGGCTTGTTTGGAGATCTCTTGGCGGCGGTGTACTGCAACTGGCAGCAAAACGGGAGCATTCCTGGTTCTGTGAGCCGAGGAGCCGTAACACTGCTGAAGAAAGATCTAAACAAGGGAAATGTAATAGATAACTTTAGGCCCATCACTCTGCTTAATGCAGACTTGAAAATTTTGGCCAAGGTGCTAGCCAAGAGGTTCGCGCTTGTCATCGAGAAACTGGTCGACAGGGCGCAAACATGCGCCGTGCCAGGCCGGACCATCCATGACAACCTCCACCTGATGCGCTACATCATAGACAGGGTAGTTAACGAACCTGGCATGGGTGGGGCGCTGATCAATTTGGATCAATCGAAAGCTTTCGATGGGGTGGACCATCGATACTTGGAGGCGGTCCTCGGAGCGGCTGGCTTCGGTCCCGTCTTCCGCGGCTGGATAGCCGCTTGTACAGAGGCATCCGTTCGGTAATTCGCGTGAATGGACATCTATCGAGACCCTTCGACATCGCACGTTCGGTCCGTCAGGGATGCCCCCTCTCGTCGCTTCTATACGTATTGACTCTCGAGCCATTATTGCGGAAGCTGGCAACCTTGAGAGGCATCCCGTGAGAACTGGGATGCGGGACGAGCGTGTCTGCATACGCGGACGACGTCACCGTCATAGTGTCTAGCCACGAGCACATCGAGAAGGTCGGCGAGACACTGAAAAACTACGAAGCGGTGACAGGAGCGAAAATCAACCGGGAAAAGTCAGTGGGCTTGCAACTAGGCACCTGGAGAAGCAAGCCCATGCCGTCCACCAGCGCCTCCGTCGTGGGACGCTGGACCGACGGCCCGGTTGAGTTGCTCGGGGTCTGGTTTGGTCCGGACCTCCAAGTGGAGAAGAACTGGAACGAGATAACGAGTAGGGTGGTCACTCTCGCCCGGCAATGGGCCGAGAGGAAACTGTCCCTAAAAGGTCGGGCGGAGGAGGTGGCGAACACGTACATCGCGTCCGTCATCTACTACCGCCTGACCGTCGTACCTTGTCCCGACCCTACCATCACCAAACTACAACGCATTCTCTTTCGCTTCTTGTGGAAAGGATGCGTCTCGATGGTCAGGCGATCCATTTGCTGTCAACACCCGTTAAAAGGAGGGCTGGGCATGCCGTGGTTGATGATGCGCAGACACGCGCTGAGACTGCGACATCTCTGGCTCTATGTAGACGACGGTGAACAGGTGTGGTCGCCGTTTGTGAGGCACGCTTTCCTGCAGCTCGTCTCCATGACCGAACTGCAGTCGTGGATCAAAAAGAGGCCGAGGAAGGGCGAATGGCACCGCGAGTGTCGCGTTGCTCTCAAGCAACTCTGCCGTCCTGGGTCGACCTTGAGTGACTTCAACACAACCAAAGCATTCTATAGGGGTTTAGTGGAGGGGAGGTACGACGACGAGCTCGGGGCGAACCTGGACGTCGACGAGGAGTACCTCACCCGCCTGTTCAGGACGACTTTCGGGCCAGGGCCCATGGACAACTTCCAGAGATCCCTGGCCTGGCAGTGCTACCGAGAAGCGCTACTCGTTCGGGATAAGCTCTACAGACACGGCTCGAGAAACATGGGGCCGACCTGCCCCAGATGCGGTCAGAGCGACGAAACCGTTCTGCACGCACTCGTGCAGTGTCCAACAATTTCCGACCTGTGGGCTTATGTCGAACAACTGCTGTCACGTGTGGGACGAGTCGGTTTATCAGCTGAGTCTATCGTCAATATTGTCACGCCTCCTTCCTTCAAACGGGAAGGAAGAGCTATTTTCATCATTGTGTGGCTATGCGAAAGAATGTATCTGGTGGACGCGTCTGAAAGGATTGGAGACAAACACTTTCCTCTCTGGTCAATCTCTCATCAACTTCTTCAAGTACCACTTGAAAAGGAAAGTGAGAGTAGAGAGGCAAGTTTTGTCTAGCGAATGTTTTAAAAAAAGATGGGTGAATGTAGCAAGAATGGCACGTATGAATGACGAAGCCACCTTGAGCATAATCCTATGAATCCAGAAATTGAAAACAGAGAGTTGCTTATTTGCAAAAAAAAAAAAAAGAAATATAACATGTGACTCCATTGAGCGAGGTTACCGTGGTCTTTTCCGTAGGCTTTTCTTTCCACGGGTAAACCTCACCTGTCCTCCCCTTTACACTTCATATTGACATTTCTGTGATAACGATCCCTATTGATCAATTTTTTTTTCCTCTCCCCCTTTTTTTGTCCTCTTTCTCTCCTTTTACGATCCCTTTTGATCGAAACTCCCCCTTCCTTTTTTTTTTTAAACCTTCAAAAGAAAAGCTCTACCTTGTAATTTGTTCTATCTGTGTGCAGATAAAGAAACATATCTAATAAAGAAACATATATATCTATCTGTCAGTCTGTCTGTCTATCTATCTATCTATCTATCTCTCTACCATCTATCTATCTATCTATCTATCTATCTATCTATCTATCTATCTATCTATCTATCTATCATCTATCTATCTATCTATCCATCCATCTATCTATCTATCTATCTATCTGTCTATCTAACTAATCTATCTAATCTATCTGTTTATCTATCTATCTATCTATTTATCTATCTCTCTATCTATCTATCTATCTATCTATCTATCTATCTATCTATCTATCTATCTATCTAATCTATACGTGTGTTCGTGAATGCCTTTGTGCGACAGATAGAGATGATAACTTAAAATTTTTGTATTGATAATAAACTAGACATGATTTCTTCGTGCTAATGAATATCGGGTCGTGTTTTACTCAAATATTTCCCTACAGTTGACCAACTAGGTGACACATTTTGCCGGCAGGCTACGAACTGCTCTTTATAAATGTAATTCATATTTACGAATAAATATTCTCTCTATCCCCAGGAAAATAAAAACATTTATCCCCTTCAAACTTTGAAGGGGATAAATGTTTTTATTTTCCTCTAGTTTCAGAATTACTACTATTTTTGCGGTTTTGAGTTTGGCTGCTCTTTTCAAGTGAGTCGAACGACCTTCTCAGGGTCATTCCTTAATATTTTGTTGAATGTATTATATAGTCTGTGACTATTTCTATTTTCTCACTTGACCGCTGGTGGCATAAAATTTTTCTTGAATTTTTTGTTACCCTTATATTGATCGATTAATGAATTTTTGACTAATTCTGAAATTTGTATCAGCAGTTTATATTTGCTGCGGAGTAGATGGCGCGATTACGGTGAATTCGAAAATTAGGATATATAGACCCGAGGCTTAGATGGTGTAGCCTCGTGTATATATATCTGCCTCCTATTTTGGTGACTTTGCTGACGAGACAAACCAAGCGTAAACGGATTTAATTTAATTTAATTACATTTGATTGCGTGAAGATGTTGAAACCTTGCAGGGTACAAAGTTTGAAGGGGATAAATGTTTTTATTTTCCTCTAGTTTCAGAATTACTACTATTTTTGCGGTTTTGAGTTTGGCTGCTCTTTTCAAGTGAGTCGAACGACCTTCTCAGGGTCATTCCTTAATATTTTGTTGAATGTATTATATAGTCTGTGACTATTTCTGCGAAAAAATACAGTACAAGAAGGAATAGAAGGAGGACAGGAAAGCAGATAATGACGGTCTATAAGGCTAGACGAGGAAATATTTTTTCAGGAGCGTTTCGTTTCTTCTTCTCTAAGCTGGTTATAATATATATATATATATATAATATATATATTATATATATATATATATATATATAATATATATATATATATATATATATATATATCTATATATGTATATATATGTGTATGATATGTGTACACACACACACACATTTATATATATATAGGCGCAGGAGTAACTGCGTGGTAAGTAGCTTGCTTACCAACTACATGGTTTCGGGTTCAGTCCCACTGTGTGGCACCTTGGGCAAGTGTGTCCTACTATAGCCCCGGGCCGACCAAAACCTTGTGAGTAGATTTGGTAGACAGAAAATGAAAGAAGCCCGTCGTATATGTATGTGTGTGTGTGTGTCTGTATTTGTACCCCCAACACCGCTTGACAACTGATGTCGGTGTGTTTACGTCCAAGTAAGTTAGCGGTTTATCAAAAGAGACAGATAGAATGAATATTAGGCTTACAAAGAATAAGTCCTGAGGTCGATTTGTTCGACTAAAAGCTGTGCTCCAGCTTGGCCGCAGTCAAATGGCTGAAACAAATAAAAAGAACAGGTTGTTTCACATGAAATGTCGCATTTTTAATTACTTGTTATTTCAGTCATTTAAAAACTCAATTATGTATACTTTGCATTTAATCTTGACTCTTTTTCTTTCCCAACAATATTGGAATACAAAATTCGTACCCACAGACCTTATGAACATGACAACAACCAAACTATATTGAGTGATGTTCTCGTCTGAGTACAAACTGTGTCACTCTGCCGCAGAAACTCTTCGGAATATCAAGCAGGCCTTTGGTAATGGTTTTGTTGACATCAGAACTGTTCAGAGATGGTTCCAAAGCTCTCGTTCAGGAGATGATAGCCTTGAAAATAAGCCAAGGATAGGCCAAAATTAGTTATTCGGTATGATTGATTAAATACTTTGGTTGAACAAAATCCGCGAACGAAGGTTCGAAAACTTTCATCAGAACTCCAAACATCTCGCACAACTGTTTTTGGACACCTGTAAAAAATTGGAAAAGTCATGAAAACGGATAAGTTTGTTCCACATCATCCGAACGAGATTCAGAAAACAGACACTTTGAAATGTGCTCTTTATTGCTTTCTCGACTGGAAAAGGTCATTTTTGCATCAAATCATTATTTGTGATGAGAAATAGATACTCTTTGACAACAGCAGGAGAACAAGATAGTATTTAGATGTAGGAGAGTCACCAAAACACTACTCGAACCTCCCATTGCACCCTAAAAAGTTAGTGGCTTGTATAGTGGTCTGCAAACGGAGTTATTCATTATTCATTTTTGCAACAAGGATAAAACAGTAACGACAACATCGTATTGCCAGGAAATTGATTGTATGCATAAGAATTTGAAAAAGAATGAACCCAGACTAGTGAATAGAGATGGCCCAGTTTTGCTCCACAACAATGCACGTCCTCACACTCCTCAAGCTACGGTCCCAAAGTTGCAAAGCCTGAATTATGTGATTTTGCAACATTCCCCCTAATCCACTGATATCTCTCCTACCGATCACCACTTTTTTATTCATTGGAATAAAACATTCTTAAAAATAGAAGAGGTAATTGAGGCATTCTGACAGTTTATCACAGCAAAAGATGAATTTTTTTTAAAGATGGAATATATGACATAGTGAAATGTTGACATAGCGAATATATGACATAGCGAAACGTCAAAGTTGAACAATTAAATAAATCAGTTCTCTAACACTTCTGAAACATAATTATTGTTACTTTTCAAATACGACATTTCATGTGAAACAACCTAAAATGACCGCGTCTGTATCGTTGGCGATTTTCTTTCTCCGCATTCCCTTCCTTAGATCTTTACTTTTTCTATGTTTCTGACGAAGAGCTCTGCTCGAAACGTTACATCCTTCTTCTATCTTTCATTTCTTGCGCGTCCAATAGCACTATACTTGTTCCACGTTCTCGCGTTGTTGTGTTTTTTTCTTTGCTCATGTTTTGATTAACTATCCATATATATATATATATATATATATATTATATATATATATATATATATATATATATATATATATATATATATAAAGATATATATATATACATACATACATACATATATATATACATATATATATATATATACATATATCATATATATATATACCTATATATCTATACATATAACATATATATATATACATATATATATATATATATATACATATATACATATATATATATACCTATATATATATACATATACATATATATATATACATATATATATATATATACATATATACGAGGGACGTTCAATAAGTAATGCCCCCCTAACCCACTTGTAGTTGTTTGATCTAGCTGATGTTGCATGTGCAATTATGTATATCTCTATAGATTAAGTGGCAAATTACAGCTCTGAACTAATTGTGGTTTCTGATTTACAGGTGTTTAAACTGAGTCAAGTGTGAAATGGAGCCTGTTGAATGTCGAGCAGTGATCCGGTTTTTGTATTTGAAAGGACGCACACCACGGGAGACTTTTAATGAAATGAAAGTAACTTATGGTGATGATGCCCCATCATATGACCTTGTAAAACGCTGGCATCGTGAATTCAAACATGGTCGGAACTCTGTGGAAACAGCTCCCAGATTTGGTCGCCTCCCTTCTGCCATTGATGAGGCATCTGTCCGTCAAGTTGAGGCTGCCATTTTGGAAGATCGACGCATAACTATTCGCCAAATAGCCCATGAGGTCAAGATTAGTACCGGGTCTGTGGAAACTATCATTCATGACCATTTGCATATGCAAAAGGTGTCTGCCAGATGGATTCCCAGGTTGCTCACACTTTTCCAGAAGCAAGAACGCGTCGAGTGCTCGAGGATGAATTTGGAGTTGTGCCAAGAAGATGAGTCAACATTTATCAAAAGACTGATTACACAGAATGAAACCTGGGTCCATCACTATGATCCAGAGACCAAAGCCCAGTCAATGCAGTGGAAGCACCGTGACTCACCTCCTCCAAAGAAGGCAAGGTTGCAGCCCTCCGCTGGCAAGGTCATGCTCACAGTCTTCTGGGACCAGGACGGAGTAGTGATGAGAGATTTCCTGGCAAAGGGTACCACAATTACTGAAGCCTATTATGCTTCACTTTAGAAGAAATTATGAGAAGCTATCAAAATCAAGAGGCGGGGCAAAATCAGCAAAGGCATCCTCCTCCTGCAGGACAACGCTCCGGTCCACAACTCGCGTCGCCAGATCAGAAGCACAGGCATGCGGCTATGAACTCCTCCCCCATTCCCCTACTCTCCTGACCTTGCACCCTCTGATTTTCACCTCCTCCCAGCCATGAAGTTGTCTTTGAAAGGAAAGCGTTTCCCAGATGATGCAGCCTTGATTTCTGAAGTCACGTCGTGGTTGGAGGACCAAGCTGGGGTCTTCTAGAAAAACG
>NC_043002.1:97985420-97990357 GCF_006345805.1 Octopus sinensis
GTTAGAGCAGCGGACTGGCGGTCGAGGGATCGCGGGTTCGAATCTCAGACCGCGCAATGTGTGTTTTTATGAGCGAAACACCTAACCTCCACGTGGATCCGGCAGAAGGTAATGCAAAACTTCTGTTGACTCTTTCGCCACAAATTTATTTCACTCTGTCCTCCTGCATCTTGCAGCTCACTTGCGACGGACCGGCGTCCCGTCCAGGTGGGGAATCTATACTCCAAGGAAACCGGAAAGCCGGCCCTTATGAGCCAGGCATGGCTCGAGAAGGAACAAACAACAACCCGTCTAGTCTTATTGACTCTATTGTTTCCATTCTCACTTAGTACAGCACAACCAGCTGTCACTCACTCGGGAGCGAACGAGCGAACGAGCGAATATGGCTTGGTAGTATGTACCATGCTTTCACTTGTTGCTTTTGGTGCCAGTGTAGTCGCGAACAGGTATACGTAGACACCCGATCAGCGTTTTCGTCCTCGACTCAGCATAGCATCCAGGTAGTGGCATCCAGGGAGAGTGAAGGATAGAGAGAGGAGGCTGGAAGGAGAGAGGTGCAGAGGGAGATAGAGAAACAAAGGGGGAGAGGAGGAGAAAGGAAAGTGGAGAAGAAGGGGAGAAGAGAGGGGGAGAGGAGAGAAGGAAAGGAGTGTGGGAGAGGAGAAGGGGAGGAGCTGGGGAGAGGAGGGTAGGAGCGGGGAGGGTAGCAGCGTGAGAGAGGAGGAGCGGGGGAGAGGAGGAGAGGAAAGAGGACAGAAGGAGTGGGGAGATGGGATCGAGAGAGAAAGGAGCAGATTGTGAGGGGAAGGAGGGGATCGAGAGGAGAAAGAGGAGATCGGGAGGAGAAAGAGGAGATCGAGAGGGCAAGGAGGGGAAGGGAGAGAGGAGGAAGACGGGGAGGGGGAGAAAGAATGGGTGGAGAGAAGGGAGGAGTAAATAGAGAGGAATCTGCGTCAAACAAGCGACTGGTTTTCATCTACAGCTGAGTAGA
This sequence comes from Octopus sinensis, assembly GCF_006345805.1. Taxonomy (NCBI): domain Eukaryota; kingdom Metazoa; phylum Mollusca; class Cephalopoda; order Octopoda; family Octopodidae; genus Octopus; species Octopus sinensis. The sequence goes on from NC_043002.1 coordinate 97,986,412, forward strand.
TGAAATTAGCGTTGAAAGGAAGTGTTTTTGCTTAAAGAAAACAGCGCATCGTTCAGTCCAAGGATCGAACCCACCGTCTCACTATCATGAGCCAAACATCTTATCTACTAGGTCATGTGAATTCGCTATTCCCACATACGGATATTTATTTTTTATTGCCCACAGGGGGTCAAACATAGAGGTCACAAAACAAGAGCAGATTAAGGGATTAAGTCGATTACATCGACCCCAGTGCGTAACTGGTACTTATTTAATCGACCCCGAAAGGATGAAAGGCAAAGTCGACCGCAGCAGAATTTGAACTCAGAACGTAACGGCAGACGAAATACGCCTACGCATTTCGCCCGGCGTGCTAACGTTTCTGCCAACTCGCCGCCCTTCCCACATAAAGATATTTTACTTGAGTTTAGGACAATCGTAGGAAAAACTTACACTCAGAAAGCCAATATCCCCATCACAAAGCCACGGAGTGTCGCTATTCTCACTTAAAATATTTTAAGTTAGGTCTCTAGCAGAAGTCTGATAGTATGAAAGTTATAGAGTCTATTTTATCTCTCGTTTCATCAACCAGGAAAAATACAGACGCCTTGGAGCCTAAGCAGGTGTCTAATCCTGAATATGCGATAACTTGCGAAAGGCATATCTCTACAGCACGTGCCACAACGAGCCAATGGGACAGCTTCTAGACAGTTGCTTATTCTGTTAAAATTAGCAGTTAAACTTTGCTAAAAAAAAACAATAAAGAACACATTATGCAACCTAGTCTTAGATATTACATCTCTGTAAAACAAGAAGAAAAAAAATAGCGATATGGTGATAGCTGGAAGGTTTTTGATTATAGTCCTTCTCCATCAGGTCTGATCTGTGGCTAAGTTGCTCCAGCTACAAAAGCAAGTACGACTACTACTACTGTTGCTGCTACTAATACGACGAATATAACGGTGGCGATGGTGATGGTGGCGTTAGGGAGAAATGAAAGTATAGTTTGACTAATTAATAGAGAACGCACAATATTAAGTAAGAGAAATACTCTAATGAAAACACTTATACATATATATATATATATATATATATATATATATAAACATAATAAATAATATTAGGGAAATAAGATGAAGACTGGTCTCAGTAAATATTTTTTACTGAAATTAGTCAGAAACCATGGTCTAGGAACTAAATTAGATGGTAAATGTTTTTAATTTTCATTCACTTTCGAGAATTTATCCCTAATTATTGGTTTGAGTTTTGTACTGCTCTTTCTAGCACAAGGCTTTCTATATGAAAGCATCTTAAGTGTTTTAATGTACAATATTTTTATGTGTATTATATTATATATATATATATATAATATATATATAATATATACTATATATATAATATATATATATATATATATTCAAAATAATTTGATTCGGATTCCATTGCTGCTTCAAATTTTGCAGGCCCCCGACAGAGCCTGTCTTCTCAGCCTTGTGGAATAGCCGGATATATATATATATATGTGTGTGTGTGTGTGTGTGTGTGTGTGTGTGTGAGTGTGTGTGTGTGTGTGTATGTGTATGAGTAAATCAGTCTATCTATCTATCTATCTCACTCGCCGTCTCTCTCTCTCTATATATATATATATATATACAGAGAGAGAGGGAGAGTGAGATTCATAAACTTTTACTCACGCACATACGTAAATATATATATATATACATACATACACACACCGAATACATACACCCATACACATACTGAGCTTACACACACATACATACACACTCACACATACATACACACAGACACACACTCACTCACACACCTGTATGTACGCGCACACACATGCACATACACACCCACTTCCCCACACCCACACGTACATACATAACACTCACACACATACACACACACACACACAACACGGACATACATCTATGCACACACATACATCACACATACTCACATACATTCATCGGACACACTGCCACCCGGACATACACACAGACACACTCACACATCCACACACATACATACTTACGCACTACTCGCAGGCTCGCGCAACGCACGCGCTTGCGCCGGTTCGCGTACGCATACGCTCCGCAGACACCTCGCTCTTGGAACCGACAAGACCTCCCGCCCGTTCCTGGGACCGTCGCGTGTCGTTGGGTTTTCCACGCCCGCCTCCGCGGGACCACTCTTCCATCTTCCCTCAGCTGGAGTCCTTTTTTTCCTTAAACCCCCCCTTTTTCGTTACACACCCGCCACACATATACACACATTGAAATATTACATTACTCTTACACACATTCAATCTACTCGCCATTATACCACCACGACACTGGACACAAAACACACACTACTACAACACACCGCTGGCACGCTACATACGCCCCCCACCCCTTCCCTCCCTCCCTTCCTCCTTCCTTCTTTTTCTTACTACTGACCTTTGTCTGCTAAGCTGACCACTATCTCGCCCTACCTCACACGCCTACCACACAGACGCACACACTAACACACACACATATATATTTTTTTGTTTTTTCATCTCGCCTCACACACACACATACACACACGCACACGCACACACTCACACATACACACACATCTGTTGCGTTACCAACTTGTCTCCACTCTTTTGCCTTTTAAAAACCCACTTTGCTCGTTTTCGTAAACATCCGCCTTTCACCATGTGCAACTCGTAAACACCAGTCGTCTTTTTTCTCTTTCCCTGTTGCCCGCTCTGGGATCTCTTCTTTCTCTCTCTTCCTTTCTTTATGTTTCGACGAAGAGCTCCGCTCGAAACGTCATACCTCCCTGCTTCCTTTTCCTGAGCGCCTATTAATAATAATACTGTAATTGTTCCATTGTTGTTGTTTTTTTGTTTCCGTTTGGATTAAAAATTATACCACTGCGCGCCTACACGGACCCTTGTACTTTGGATACCAACTCCCGGATTTTTTTTGCACCTACGGATTATTGTTACCATTCTCCTGACCTACGGATCACCCGCAACCTTCTTCGGAGTAGTACCACCATTACCGTGATTGAAAATCATTACCTAATCTGTCCGTTGACTCTCAAATCTTTCCTGACTTTTTTCAACTTTTTCTATTGTTTCAAACCGTCTTCACCCGTTTTCTTCTTTCGTGTTTTCCTGTTGTCTCTCCTTTTCCTGTTCGCCACCACCCACCTTTACCTGTTTGCCACCACTTCTCATCATGCCTGACTTGCACTCGTTGTCCAACACCTTCAATCCCTCCTCAGCCGCTACCTCGCGTTCTTCCCCCCACAATGTTCCGCACCTGCTATAAAACTTTCCCGCTTGCTTTTTAAGAAAACCCGCCACTCGAGTCATCTTTCCTTTCTTAGCCGGTGCCTCCGCCATTCATGTCACACCCCGCGGGTTCTCTTGAAGTTCCACGCTACCCCTATTCCTCCCCCTTCATCGAACCCACCCTCGCTCGTACCTCCCGCTCCCTCATCCGCGCCACCATCCGCTCCACCGCCCTCCTCTTGACTCCCTCGACCATCAACTTCCCGGCCTACCTCCTCTCTCCGCCCTCTGCCCTCCACTCTTACACCCAACCTATCCTCCGCTTCATTCTAATCTCAACCACCAACTCTACAACCACCTCACACACACAAAAACAAAAAAAACTCCACCTCCTCCTCAACCCTCACCCCCTTCCCCATCCTCCCCCACTGTTCCCCCCCTCCTTCGCACCTACCCCACCCTTCCACGGACCACACACACCCCCCACCGTGAACTTCTACCGCCTAAACCCATCTTCACCCAACCACCCCTACCCTCCCCTTCACACCCCTGCACCCCCTCCGCCGTGCCCCTAGTCTCCCACCACCCCGCTTCTCGCGCTTGTTGTCACATACCCCCCCACCTCCCCCTCTCCGCCGCTGAGCGCTCCCTCCTCAGTAAGGGTCTCCGCTTCACGCCACTCACGCG
>NC_043002.1:97990457-98000457 GCF_006345805.1 Octopus sinensis
TACATTGCACACACATACACATTTGACAGTCTATATCCTTTTATATGTTTGTGTTGATCTATTTGTCCATGTGTATGTGTGAGTGCGTGTATGTGAATGTGCTTTTGTATATATACATATATATATATATATATTCACACACGCGCACACACACACACACACACACACACACACACACACACACACACGTATACATATAGACCTGAAATACCATACGGTATAACTAAAAGAATGAAACAACTATATAAACAAATATTTGTTAACGTAAGACTGTTTGTGTAAGTGTTTTAATGTATCCCACTTCTGGAGGGAGATGAACCAACAATCCTTATCAGATGCTGTAACATGGTAAGCATTACAGAAAGCCTTAGGCTAGGAACTTTTATTTACTTGAATTGTTTTGCCTGAATGGAAGATATACTATATACACTTTTACTGGTTTCAGCCATTTTGGTTTGTCTATACTTGGGCACTATCATTTAGGGTTGTATTATTTCCCTATTCTTTTTATTTTGTTTACTCTTTTACTTGTTTCAGTCATTTGATAGCGGCCATGCTGGAGCACCGTTTTAGTCGAGAAAATCGACCCCTGGATTTATTCTTTTGTAACCATAGTACTTATTCTATCAGTCACTTTTGCCGAACTGCTAAGTTACGGGGACGTAGACACACCACCATCGGTTGTCAAGCAATGTTGGTAGGACAAACACAGACACACAAATACATACATACATACATATACATACATGTGACAGGTTACTTTCAGTTTCCGTCTACCAAATCCACTCACAAGGCTTTGGTCGACCCGAGGCTATAACAGAAGACACTTGCCCAAGATGCCACGCAATGGGAATGAACCCAGAACCATGTGGATGGTAAGCAAGCTACTTACCACACAGTCACTCCTGCGTCTCTTATTACTCCTGCGTTTGTTTATTATTTATTCTGATCGTTCAAATATATGTGGTAAAAGAGTTTATAGGGAAGTGTATTATGCTCATTTCACATCGACCGTAGAGTATAACGTATCGATGTAATGTACGTCGTTGAGAGTATGGAAAAGAGTAAAGGAGAATTATAACCTGTCAAAAGGTAAGTTTAGTTAACGTCCAGCCATTGTGACAATACGGCGTTCTCTTCGTAACTCTCTGATGAAATACTAGATTAATGTTCCCACTTCTCACAACTGAAACTATCGAACGTCCTTATGAACCCTTCAGCTCATGGATTAATGATTATTGACGCAAACCATCACAGTCAACTCAGATATTTTATTGTACTTAATGTGGCAAAGCCTTGTTAAATTCTACCAGATTCTTCTTATTTCTTTATTGCCCACAAGAGGCTAAACATAGAGGAGACAAACAAAGGGGTTAAGTCGATTACATCGACCCCAGTGCGTATCTAGGACTTTTTTAATCGACTCCGAAAGGATTAAAGGCTAAGTATATATATATTATATATACTCTTTACTCTTTTACTTGTTTCAGTCATTTGACTGCGACCATGCTGGAGCACCGTCTTTAGGCGAGCAAATCGACCCCGGGACTTATTCTTTGTAAGCCCAGTACTTATTCTATCGGTGTCTTTTGCCGAACCGCTAAGTGACGGGGACGTAAACACACCAGCATCGGTTGTCAAGCAATACAAACACATACACACACATACATATATACATATACATATATACGACAGGCTTCTTTCAGTTTCTGTCTACCAAATCCACTCACAAGGCATTGGTCGGCCCGGGGCTATAGCAGAAGACACTTGCCCAAGATGCCACGCAGTGGAACTGAACCCGGAACCATGTGGTTGCTTAGCAAGCTACTTACTACACAGTCACTCCAATATATTAAAAATGTGCTGGGGTTGATTCACTCGACTAAAATTTTTCAAGACGGTGCCTTAGCATGGCCGCAATTTAATGACTGAAACAAGTAAAAGAATCTATATAGTAATATGCTTGTTCGTTCGCCTGTTATACAAAAGTTAGTTAAAGAGATGGGGGTGGAGTGAGTGAGAGATGGAGTAAGAGTGAGTGAGAAAGAGGAAGAGGAAAGAAGGGAGAGAGGAAGAAGTAGAAAAAGGGGATTAATATTAATACGCTTAGGCCAAATGGTCACGTGGTCAGCTGAAGGCAAAGGCGAAGAACGAGAGAAAAAGAGGGAAAGAGAAGTGTTAACGACGTGCAGTGGGGGTGGGGGAAGGAATACTTATAACGTAGATAAAAGGTTAGCTGAAAGGAAAGGTAGATAGAGATGGACAGGGAAGGCAGTGATATTGAAAGAGAGAGAGAGAGGGAGAGAGAAAAGAGAGAGAAAGTGGGGATAGAGGGAGAGAGAGAGAGAGAGAGAGAGAGAAAGAGAAATAAAGCAAGAGAGGCAGATAGCGGCGGCGGTGGTAGTGGCGATATGTTGATATTGAAAAGTATTTTTTTTTATTGGACTAATTTTTTTTATAGTGACCAACGCATGCGCGTAAGTGCCATTATTTATCGTCTGCTCGGTTTAAAAAAATTGATATCTTTATATATAAAAGTAAGGTTGTGTGCTGTCTGTCTCCTACGATTTAGATTCCTAACTACTCCCACATTTTGGGGTGCAGTTTAACCAAAGCCGGGTATCTTATAGTCGTGATTCATATCGAGCCCTTCTGGGTATTAGCGCACGTCTACGATGAGTCTACGATTTTTAAAAAATTTACCATCAATTTTTCCCATTTTTACTGCATTTTTGACATATATAAGGGAAGTAACTCTCTAAAAATTTATTATTAAATCTCAGAACGTAAAAAGCTACAGTAACACCCCTCTTTGTGGTTAGCCATATTGAGATGGCTATTATACTTTACATCTCTAAAAATGCTTATATAGTTATTTCCCTTACAAACCCAAGCAACGCCGGGCGATACTGCTAGTTTGTTTATAAGAGTTGATTTAGCCTGAACCTTGGATTCACAAGAAACACGATTGCAAGCTGCCCGTGAAAGGATGCGCAGATATAGAGCAATGGATCAGAGAGGGACAGCTAAAATATATAATAAAAAGAGGGAAAAGACAACAGCGACGGAGTCGTGGGGAAATGAATGTAGAAGAACGTCAAGAATATTTAAAGAATATTTAAAGGCGCAGGAGTGACTGTGTGGTAAGTAGCTTGCTAAGCAACCACATGGTTCCGGGTTCAGTCCCACTGCGTGGCATCTTGGGCAAGTGTCTTCTGCTATAGCCCCGGGCCGACCAATGCCTTGTGAGTGGATTTGGTAGACGGAAACTGAAAGAAGCCTGTCGTATAGATGTGTATGTATATATGTATGTGTGTGTGTGTATGTATTTGTGTGTCTGTGTTTGTCCCCCTAGCATTGCTTGACAACCGATGCTGGTGTGTTTACGTCCCCGTCACTTAGCGGTTCGGCAAAAGAGACAGATAGAATAATTACTGGGCTTACAAAGAATAAGTCCCGGGGTCGATTTGCTCGACTAAAGGCGGTGCTCCAGCATGGCCGCAGTCATATGACTGAAACAAGTAAAAGAGTAAAAGAGTTAATGCTAAACTATGAATGCTGTAAAAATGCAAATCATCCGTTCTTTCTTAAATAAGTCCTCTTAATTTTGTCCATTCCGTGGAATTTACACGGAATTTACACGGGTCCTACAAGTAAAAGAATATTATATTTTGTATCTTTTCATTTGTCTTGCTCGCTTACGTTCTAGCGTTTGCTGAATTTTCTTGAGAACAATCTTTTCTTAGTGGTCAAACCATCTGGGGGCCTACATCTAGCATAATGGATGTCCACTTAGTGATCATCCCTCTTATATATAATATAACTAGCATTGTCGCCCGGCGTTGCTCGGGTTTGTAAGGGAAATAACTATATAAGCATTTTTAGAGATGTAAAGTATAATAGCCATCTCAATATGGCTAACCACAAATGGGGGGTGTTACTGTAGCTTTTTACGTTCTGAGATTTAATAATAAATTTTTAGAGTGTTACTTCCCTTTTATATGCCAAAAATGCATTAATAATGGGGAAAATTTATGGTAAATTTTTTTAAAGATCGTAGACTCATCGTAGACGCGCGCTAATACCAAGAAGGGCTCGATATGAATCATGACTATAAGATACCCGGTTTTGGTTAAACTGCACCGCAAAATGTGGGAGTAGTTAGGAATCTAAATCGTAGGAGACAGACACACAACTTCACTTTTATATATAAAGATTTTTCTGAATCTTCAGATTTTTCAATATGCTAGACCACTGGCTTTAACTTGATATCAATAAAATTAATATTCAATTTTTCACCCTTATTATTTAAATTTATAAAAGTGGATAGGTTGATATTAATTTATTTTAGTTCACTCTTCTACTCTACCTTCCTGGCCTCTCATACTAATGGCGTTATCTTCTTAACTTACTCTAATTTCACTTTGCAATGCATCATTCGACTCTTTCTTTTCTTCTTTATTGCTTTCATTCTTTCTATATTCCAAACAACTTTGAACTTTTTCTTCAGGTTCCCTTTTCTACTTTCAATACATCTACCACTATCTATCTCTCCTCTTCCTCCTCCTCCTCCTCTCTCTCTCTCTCTCCCTCTCCCTCCCTCCCTCTCCCTATCTATCTATCTATCTATCTATCTATCTATCTATCTATCTATCTCTCCTACCTTGTTATCTTCCTGCATATAAAACTTTACAATTCCCAAACACATTCTCTTTCTTTCTCTCTCTCTCGCTCATTCTCTTTCTTTCTCTCTAATTCTTATAACATTTATTCTCTCTCTATCTCTCTCTCTCTCTCTCTCTCTCTCTCTCTTCCGTCGTTTCAAGGTCGATAAATTAAGTACAAGTTTCGTACTAGGGTCGATCTAATCGACTAGCCTCCTCACCCAAAATTTCGGGCCTTGTGCCTAGAGTAGAAAAGAATTAATTTTCTCTCTCTCCACCCCACACAGCTTACTCTCTCTCTCTCTCTCTGTTATTTCTGAACATCTCCGTTCTATAATAATTCCTCTCCTTCTATTGATTCTGCTTGCCTTTTCCTTATTTTTCCATTCAATTTTCTTCATTCAGCTGTGTCTGGAGAGAGTCATTTTCTTTTTGTGCTTTATAATGTAACACACTCACTGGTAAAATTTCCACTTATTTCTTATTTTTATTTTCCTAAAATTTTCATTGCGTCTTGCAACCTTTTCAATAGTCTTGACTCTGTCCGTTGTTTACACTGCGTTCCTTTTTGTTTGTTTGTGCGCATGTGCGTGGGTCAGTGTGTATGTGTGTACCTATGCATGCATGCATGTACGTATGTATGCCTGTGTGTATATATGTATGCATATGAGTGTATGTATACATGTGTGTGTATGCACATGTATATATATGTATGAATGTGTGTGCATCTGTCATTAAATCTTCTTTTTCTATCAACCGACCTTTAGTCACCATCTCACTTTTCTCTCTTTCTTTTTTCTCTATCATTCTACTCTTTTACTCTTTTACTTGTTTCAGTCATTTGACTGCGGCCATGCTGGAGCACCGCCCTTTTTAGTGGAGCAAATCGACCCCGGGACTTATTCTTTGTAAGCCCAGTACTTATTCTATCGTCTCTTTTGCCGAACCGCTAAGTGACGGGGACGTAAACACACCAGTATCGGTTGTCAAGCAATGCTAGAGGGACAAACACAGACACACAAACATATACATACACATACATATATATATATATATATATACATATATACGACAGGCTTCTTTCAGTTTCCGTCTACCAAATCCACTCACAAGGCATTAGTCGGCCCGGGGCTATAGCAGACGACATTTGCTCAAGATGCCACGCAGTGGGACTGAACCCAGAACCAACCACGGCTCCGGTTAACGCCCCTCTGCACTAACTCCTTAATCCGACTGCGGTATGCCTCACAAGTCAAAATAGACTTGTTCAGCTTCCAGTAGCCGGTTCCTATCTTTAGTGTGCTACCTATGCCCAGTCTACACTTGACCATTCTATGGTCAGTATAGGACACCTGGACGAGCTGTGGACAACTAAAACTAGACTTATCTCTAGTTCTTATCACTATCCTATCTAGATAAGACTTGAACCTTCCGTCGCCACTCATCCAGGTCCACTCTGGGACGATCGGATGGTCAAGTCTGTAACGATCTGCCAGCTGAAACCGCTTAAGCAGGTCCACGAGATGTGAGTTCACTTTCCTATGGATCGAGCCAACACTATCGATGTGTACGTCAACGATAGCATTAAAGTCTCCTAATACTACTAAAGTCTTCGACGTCACGAGAAAGCCCTCTAGGCGCCGATAAAAATCAGTTTGGAGCCCACACATCCACTCTTGCGCCTATCTAGTTATTCTTTCTTAAAATCCGCTTTCTGTTTGTCACTCTTTCCCGCTCTCTCTATCTCATTCTCTCTCGTTCTCTTTCTCCATCTCTATTGCATCTCTTCTAATATTCTCTCTTCATTTATTACCTGTCTCCTAATCTCTCATTTCCTTGTCTTTGTTTTTCATTTGGCTTTTCACTCACTTTTCGCTTTCGTCTCTTTTATTTTTTGTTACCATATTTTCTCCTCTCTCTCTCTCTCTCTCTCTCTCTCTCAACATCTGTTTCTGTTACTCTCCTTCTCCCAAGCTCTCCCTCTCTCTCTCTGTATATATATCTTTCTCCATCTCTCGCCACACGCGCGTGCACACAAACACACACACACACACACATACGCATAAAGCAAGCAGTGTGTTAACGACCGGTGTATGGGAACAATATATTTCACGAAAAATTAGTTAAGGGAGACAAACAGACGGACAAGAAGATAATAAATAAATAAAAAAGCAAAAAGCAGTGAACCACCGGAAAAAAAACAAGCACTACTACTACTACTACTACTACTACTACTACTACTACTACTACTACTACTACTACTAATGCTGCTGCTGCTACTACTACTACTACTACTACTACTACTACTACAATATTATTAATGCTAATAAGCGATGCAAAACAAGGAAGATGTAAAATACGAAAATAGGGAAGGAACGAAGAGAAGAAGGAGGAGGAGGAGGGGGATAAGGGGGGGCAGTTGAAGGAAGAGAGGGTAAAATAGGAAGTGTGCGGATAAAAAAAGATAATAATAGGAAGAAGAATTAAAAACAAATAAGAAACAATGACCAAAAGATTTTGCCAGACGTATGATAAGATAAGATCGTTCTGGGAATTTCAGAAGACGAAATACCCTAACAATAAATAATAAATAAATAAAGCGACATTGCATTTTATGGGGAGTGGGGCGGCAAAGAGGCAGAGTAAACAGGAAAAGGAAAGTCATTGTTAATATGTAATGGTTCAGGAAATCCAACATGGTATCAAGGGGGCTACGAGAAAAAAATAAATAATAAGGCAAAAAAAAAAAAAAACGGGAAAAGAAGGAAAGGTAAAATGGACAAAGATAAATGGTGTTGGAAGAAATGAAGGACAGACAGACAGATTGATGGACATATAAGTATACTGATAGACAGAAAGAAGGAACAACGAACGCACGAATGAAAGAATGAAAGAACTGAGGAAGGAAGGAATAAAAGAATGGAAAAACGAAAAGAATGATATAAAGAGAGAAGGAAAGAGCCTAAAAAAAGGGAATAAGACTAAATATCGATTGACAGATAGATAGATAAGGCGGCGAGCTGGCAGAACCGTTAGCACGTCGGGCGAAATGCCCTTACGTTGTGAGTTCAAACTCCGCCGGGGTCGACTTTGCCTTTCATCCTTTCGGGGTCGATACATTAAGTACCAGTTACGCACTGGGGTCGATTTAATCGACTTAATACCTATGTCTGTCCTTGTCTGTCCCCTCTATGTTTAGCCCCTTGTGGGTAATAAAGAAATAGTTAGATAGATAGATAGATTGATAGCTGTGTGTATATATATGTATATATATAGAAAGCGACAAAGTAATATATAGGTATATGTGTATTTATGTAAAGATATTTGTGTGTGTAAATATGTGTTTGTATACGTGTATACGTATATATGTTTCAGGCGTGGCTTTGTGATAAGAAATTTGCGTGGTACCTTGAGCCACGGGCCGACCAAAGTCTTGTGGTAATTTTGGTGTTCGGAAACTGAAAGAAGCCCGTCAAATATATATATATATGTGTGTGTGTGTGTGTGTGTGTGTGTGTGTGTTTGTACCGCAAACACCGCTTGGCAACCTGTTTTGGTGTGTTTATGATCCGTAACTTAGCGGCTCGGCAAAGGATGTATCGATTGAATAAGTTGCGTTCTTCAAAAACCAAAAGAAAAACAAAAAAAAAAAACAAAAAGGAAATTCTGGGGTCGACTCGTTCCACTATAAGTTTCATCGAGGCGGTGCCCCCATCATGAAGGTTTCCACTGATATCATGCAAGAAATAGGACCGAAGAGGATAAATAAAGACAAAAGAAATAATATAAGCATCAGACTTGTCTAAATAACAGCTGAATTATTATTTAATCTGAATATTTTCAGAAGTTCGGTGTTAAGTAAGAAATCCCAGCAAGACAAAAAAAAAAAAAAAAAATGAAATGTGACAAAGCCCATTCTTTCAAGGTATGGGCCAGGGGATCTGACACTACAAATTACTTACTCTTTTACTCTTTTACTTGTTTCAGTCATTTGACTACGGCCATGCTGGAGCACCGCCTTTAATCGAGCAACTCGACCTCGGGACTTATTCTTTTGTAAGCCCAGTACTTATTCTATCGATCTCTTTTGCCGAACCGCTAAGTAGCGAGGACATAAACACACCAGCATCGGTTGTCAAGCAATGCTAGGGGGACAAACACACTCACACAAACACACACACGCATATATATATACATATATACGACGGGCTTCTTTCAGTTTCCGTCTACCAAATCCACTCACAAAGCTTTGGTAGGCCCGAGGCTATAGTAGAAGACACTTGCCCAAGGTGCCACGCAGAGGGACTGAACCCGGAACCATGTGGCTGGTAAACAAACTACTTACCACACAGCCACTCCTGCGCCTACTTAACTATAATTATTTTCCTTGCTGAACTGGGGTTAAACAACAGGTAAGAATACACCCACAATGCATCTGCACACGCTTTATCTTGCTTGGGCAGTTTCCACTGAAAGAACGGTGGAATAAAATAGGGCTATTACAGTGCTTCTCAACCGCAGTTCATATAAGATTTCTGAGGTCCATATAAAATTTGGGGGAGTCCACACAAGCAAATTTGTAAATTGGTTTCACAGTCTTATTTTTAAGGGTCTATGAAAAAATTGAGTAATAGTTGTGTTTATTTCAAGACAAATATGTTTTTCTCCCTAACATTTTACATAATTCAACCTACATAAGTTAATGTATGATGAACAAAATGATTTTGAAAGCACTACCAACATCGAATGGATATGGGAGTCCATCAGAATAAAATAGTAACCGAAGGGTTCTATATATAAAGTGTTTGGGAGCAGGGGTTGTCAACCATTCTTTATCTTTGAGAGGCGGTTGGATGGAACCTACACTCGCCTACTTATGAGAGCTCAAAATCTCTCGTGGAAACGCCATCCAACCAAAATGCAAATATATGGGAAACTACCACCCGTGTCATCTCTTGTGAAAGGTAGGAGAGTCCAGTTTGCTGGACATTGTTGTAGAACTGAAAAAGAAGTAATTTCTACTCTTCTCCTCTGGAAACCATCTACTCGCAATACCAGAGGGCGCACACTCTCCTACCCTGATGTAATCTCCAGGGATACAGGCATCCAGCAACAGGACCTCCGTAATGCCATGATGGACCGTGAAGTCTGGCGTAGCATGGTAAATTCCATTGTCTCGACCACGGTCGAACAATGATGATGATGATGATTATTTATCTACGGATCTCTTTGATTACCATTTTGTTCTGGTGGACCTCCCCCCCATTTAAACATCGATGTTTAAAGACAGTTTTATATACACTTCTTTCAAATTCCTATTTTGTTTTTCCCATATC
>NC_043002.1:98005457-98010457 GCF_006345805.1 Octopus sinensis
AAAAACTAATCTAATACCTATTTCTTTATTACCCACAAGGGGCTAAACACAGAGGGGACAAACAAGGACAGACATAGGTATTAAGTCGATTACATCGACCCCAGTGTGTAACTGGTACTTAATTTATTGACCTCGAAAGGATGAAAGGCAAAGTCGACCTCGGCGGAATTTGAACTCAGAACCAAACGGCAGACGAAATACGGCTACGCATTTCGCCCGGCGTGCTAACGTTTCTGCCAGCTCGCCGCCTTTAGACATACAACAACATAGTGAAAAGTATTCTGAATGTCGTTCTCCCAATTCCGTTAATCCTCCACCCTTAGACGGTGACTAATATTAACGAATGCGTGTGTATATGCGTGCGCGAGTTTGTGTATATGTTAAACGCTTAGGATGGAGATGTGTATAGTTTGTGTCTATCTATGTGACTGTGAGTATGTCACGTATCCATTTCCTAAACCACCCCCAAATGATTCATATTGTCTCCTTGTAATAACTCCATCTGTATTTTTAGTATATTATATATATATATATGTGTGTGTGCATGTGTGTGTGTGTATATATATATATATAAATATATATATATATATTATATATATATATATATACACATATATATATATATATATATATATATATGTGTGTGTCTTTATGTTTGTGCATACACATATATATATGTATGTGTATATGTGTGTGTATATATATAATATATATATATATATATATATATATATATATATATATATATATACATATATATACATATAATTATGTATACCTATGTGTGTGTGTTGTGTGTATACATACGCATTTGTGTGTATAAATATGTGTGTACAGGCGGGTGTATGTATACATATATATCTTACAAATACACACACATATATATATACATACGCGCGCATACCGCACGCGTATCCATCTATATATGTATATATATATACATATATATATATATATATAACATACTTTTTAAATTTTATATGCGTGTGTGTTTTGTTTGTTTGTAAGTGCGTGTGTGTATGTGTGTGTATGTCTGTCTGTCCTTGTGTGTCTGTGAGTGTAAATATAGGAGACATTTTTTTGATCATTCATCTGTGAAGCTATTACTAAGGATGAGACATCAATGTTTCGGTTAGCCTTATCATCGTCGACACCAGTCTCGTGGCATTCGGGGTCAGAATTGGGAAACTGAGTACAACAGATGAGGCAGAACCTTAAGGATGTAAGATAGAGGATGTGTAGGGGTGAGAAAGCATGAAATTCTAAGGACATTAAAGAATGATGAAACACACGTACATTGAACAAGAGAAGCGGATAAAGAATATTTATAAAAAATTATAGCGTCGTATGGAGATAAAAAAATGGCTAGGAACTAAAGGATAGCGCAATTTAAGGGAGATTTTTGCTTCTTAATTCTATGATTTAAAACTATCTGTGGACATTAGCAAAACGTCAGACAAAAAAATATCATGGGGTATTTAGTTAGGTCTCATTAGGTATTGGTTTATGGCTGAAGTCATCCTTTGCCTTTCATCCTTTTGGGATTGATCGATAAAATATCGAAGTGCTCGCCTAGCCGCGTACTGGGAGCTTGATTTAATCGAATGTTATGACCTGCCGCTAAAGATATATATATATATATATATAAGAATGAATGTTTTTATATATAATGAACGTGAAATACAGGAAGGGACGAACACGGAACACAGACAAATCATTCGAAGCCTTCAATCTTCAGTCAGACACCGAATCATCATAGCAAATTTCGGCTGTTATACATACATACATACATACATACATACATACATACATACATACATACATACATACATACATACATACATGTGTACACACATACATATTTACATATATGTATGTATGCATATATACCAGAGTAATCACATAAATGTGAAACAAGGTGGAAAAAAATAGTACCCGAATACCGGAGGTAGAGTAATATGCTTTACTAATAAAGTTGCAAAGATATCACAAAAACTGTTACTCAGAGCTTCACATTCCCACTCGTCGGACAGTTTTATTATGTGAGTGTGAATATATATACCAAAACTGTCCGACGAACTGGAATGTGAAACTCTGAGTAACGGTATTTTATAATGTTTTTGCCGCTTTATTAATAAAGTATATACGTACATATACACATATATGTATATATATATTTCTTAGGAAACACATATTTATATGTATGTATATATATATATATATATATGTATATATGTACATATACGTACTTATCTATATATATGTATATATATATTGTTGTGTCTGGGGAGAGAGTCCTTCTCTTTTAGTGCCTTATTATTTAACACACTCACCGGTAAAGTTTCCGCACATTTACGTAATTATTTTTCCTAAAATTTTCGTTGCGTCTTACAACATTTTCAAAAGTCGTTGACTCTTTTTGTTTTTTTGTGCGCATGTGTGTGGGTCAGTGCGTGTGTGCATACACATGTATGTATGTATTTATGTATACGTATATGTAGGTAAACAGATAGACATACAAACGGATAGGTACATGGGTAATATGAACAGATAAGCACGCATACATACGCAAATGAAGACTGAAACAGGTGACCTTGTACACACACACATACACACACACACACACACAAACGCACACACATAAAAACACACAGACACATGAATATGCAGAATACATACAAACGTACACTCATACATACATATATACATATGCACTCACACAGATACATGCATACACACACTTATATGCATGCATGCATATATGCATACATGCATACATACATACATATATACATAAATGCATGCGACCTCGTGTGTACCGTTGGCGATTTTTTCCTCTGTCTTCCCTTCTCTGGATCTTTCGTTCTCCTATGTTTCCGACGAAGAGCTCCGCTCGAAACGTTAAATCCTCCTTCTTTCCTTCTTTCCTGAGCGTCCAATAATACTATATTTGTTCCACGTCCTCGCGTTGTTGTGTTTTTTGTGCTTTCTTGTTTGGATTAACTTTACATACATACATACATACATACATACATACATACATACATACATACATACATACATACATGCATACATACATGTGTATGCAGACACATATTGACCCACACATATGTGCACACACAAACAGCAAGAACGCAGCTCGAATAAGGGACAGAGTCAATGACTATTGAAAAGGTTACAAGACTCAACGAAAAATATTAGAGAAAATTATCAACTAAATGAATGGAAACTTTACCGGCGAGTGTGTTAAATAATCTCCCTATATATAAACGGCAGTTTGTCTGTCTGTGTGTCTGTGTGTCTGTCAGGTTCTACCCTCACCCTGACCACGGCTTTCAACCGATTCTGATGAAACTTGACACACACATAGCCCAATGTCATAATTCAAAACTAACGCAGCGAAAATTTTGAAAAGTTCCCCCAGTTCTGAAAAAAATTGATAAATTCGACATAGGGTCGAGAATCTAAACTCTTTATATGCAACACATTTTCTATTGTAATTTTCGCAACTTGCAATCGATTTTCACCAAACTCATGGTGAAGCTTAATGTTACCCTAAGAAACTTAATTCTGACGTTAGTTTTCCATGCAATACCTTACCATCAGAAAAAATACACAGAAGTATTCGAGTGAAGAGAAGACATTGCAACCTACACATGCGCCTTCGTCCCCTAGAGGGAAAGGACTAGATTGGGATTAGTCGTTGCCTACTAGGGGCTCTTACATACCTACCCGGACAACACCGGGCTATGCTGCTAGTAAGGCACTAAAAGAGAATGACTCTCCCCAGACACAACAATATATATATATGTATATATATATATGTATGTATATATATACACGCATATATGTCTATGCATGTATGTATGTATAATAGGATAAAATTATAAACAGCAAAGCAACTGGTACCAGGTTAGATTAAGACTTTTATATCTTTAAATATGATGGCTGGGTTGTTACATGAGAATAGATCATAAGAAGCAAAGAAGTAATTAGGTGTACAGAAGGACTCTTACAGCTGTTTCAAGAACTCAAGAACAGAATCTCTCTTTCTCTCACTCTCTCTCTCTCCATACATAGACACACAGACACAGACACTGACACACACACACACACATACATACACACACATATACATACACACACACACATACAACATTACGATATATATTAGAAATTATCATTGTATAACTTCCTGGGATGTTGGTGCGACAGAATCGTTAGGGGATCGGAGAAAATGCATCGTGATAGGAGCCGGTTCTTTGCGTTCTGAATTCAAACCTTGTCGAGATTGACTTTGTACTTTCATCCTTTTGGACCTCGTTGCTACAACATACCATTCAAATACTGGGATTAATGGTGTCGAATAATCCCCTCATCTCAAAATTAATGGTTCTATGCCTAAACTAAAAACCATTATAATCCTCCTGCGTTGCCTGTGGTCTGATATCATAATTATTCGTTTTGTAATGTAGTCTCATAATATACCCTTAACAGCCGTCCTTGTGACGAATAATGAAATAATTCTTCTGGTTTTCGTTTTTGTTGTTTGACATTTTATAGAAAACGAGCAGTATCGCCCGGCGTTGCTCGGGTTTGTAAGGGAAATAACTATATAAGCATTTTTAGAGATGTAAAGTATAATAGCCATCTCAATATGGCTAACCACAAAGGCGGGGTGTTACTGTAGCTTTTTACGTTCTGAGATTTAATAATAAATTTTTAGAGAGTTATTTCCCTTATATATGCCAAAAATGCATTAAAAATGGGAAAAATTGATGGTAATTTTTTTTTAAATCGTAGACTCATCGTAGACGCGCGCTAATACCCAGAAGGGCTCGATATGAATCACGACTATAAGATACCCGGCTTTGGTTAAACTGCACCGTAAAATGTGGGAGTAGTTAGGAATCTAAATCGTAGGAGACAGACAGCACACAACCTCACTTTTATATACAAAGATGTCATCCCTTTTGTTTATTGTCTAAAGTTGATGTCTG
>NC_043002.1:98015457-98050457 GCF_006345805.1 Octopus sinensis
ATAAAAGAGTTTAAAATTTACAATTTCGTTTTTGCTTAAAAAAGGGAAAATAGATTAACAATATCAAAAGATATTTCAAGATTTAAAAATTATTGTAGTTTCACAAATAAATCAAAAGGTGTGAAAGTTGTGAGCCATTCTTTTCAAGAAATTTATGTTGTTTTCAGGAGTATATTTATCTAATAACGCCATGATTCTCTTAGTTGCTGTTTTAATTTGTTGCCGTACTAGAATTCCTCTAAGAAAGTCCTTTATTTTTTTTAAGGCAATAGCCTCCTCCTTTTTCAGTGTCTCAATCAGTTTCCATTTAGAGGGGTGTTGGCACGATAATGAATACTGCAAAGCATTGTGCAATCCCTCTAAGCTGTTATTAGATCTAGGCTACTGATTTATAACCCTTTCTGGAAAATTCCAAGATTCGATAGAAAAAATTGATCTCATCCTTATCCCTCTCCTGCCTCTTGCTTGGCCAATGTACGTCATTTCAAATTAAGACGGTAGATTCTGGAGGCAAATCACAGTCATCGGACAAGTCAATAAAACCGTCGACAACGTCAATTAAAGGAAATGATAATGCGGCAAGACATCTAATTTTCAAATTAAATGCTTCATCTTCTCTCTACCGTTGTCTTAATGCTAGGTCACAGTTTTTCTTGAAAATAGACTTAGATAAATGAATGAGATATGAACTTATTGTTACTTCTGGACACTTTTCTACAAAACCTTTCTGAGCTCCTATTTCAAAGTCTGTCAACAAAGATTTTACATTAAGTTGCGGTTTGAGTTGCAACAAATATGTGAATTGATGAACATCTGTTTCGTTTGTCTTACCCTGAAGAAGCGCAAAAACTCTGGGAATACTAAATGCATCTTCTTTGATATGGATACAATAAAGTCCTTAATATATTGATGGACTAACTTTGAAGGTACCATTTGTTGCCTAATAAAGGAAAATTTATCAAATCTTCCGAGCCATCTTCTGTCGTAGATATTAGTATTTTATATCGACTCCTTACTTGTTTTTCTAAAATGCACCATAAATATTCAATAATATTGAGATCTGGCGACTGGTAGTCAGATAAGATATTCAACGTCTCTAGAATGTTCCTCATGCCATTCAGTAACAACTTAAAGTGTGTGCGTTGGTACATTATCATCCTGAAAGATTGCGTTTCCTTCCGGAAACAGTTCTGCAAGCATAGAATGGATTTGATCACATAAAATGCTTAAATAGTCTTGACTATTAATTCTGCCATGAAGGAAAATCATTGGGCAGGCGGATTTCCAAGATATAGCCACCCCCCCGCCCACCAGATCATTACAGATCCTCCTCCATGTTTAACTGTTGGAAGAAGGCAGTCTGGGTCAGATGCTTCTTTTGGCTGTCTCTACACGTATACTCGGCCGGTGGTTGGAAATAAGGGAAATGATGACTCGTCCAAGAAAATAACATTCTTCCACTGCTCTAGGGACCAATTCTGTAGGATTTTACTCCACTCTAAACGTTTGCAACGTTTGTTTGTGAACGTGGTGGTTTTCTGATTGCAGTCTTCCCTTGAAATCCGGCTTTGTGCAGCTCCTGGCGAATAGTTTTTGTGGGAAATGGGTTCTCAAGGTGGTCATTAAGCTCAGCAGTAATTTTGGAAGCTGTACTTTTGTGATCCTTTCTAACAATTCGCGTAACTGCCCGACGGTCCCTATCTGAAAGTTTTGGTTTTCTTCCTGAGTTTTTTTTTCGACGAGGAGGTGTTTCCCTCTTTCTCAAAAGCTGTCATTACTTTGGAGACAGTATATTGAAGCTGAGTCATTTCTATATAAGACCTTCACAAGAATGAAATAGGAAATTTGAAAATTTAGTATTTAGATTAGAACCACCGAGCTTAATAACCTATGGAAAGTCATAACAACCTTTCCTTGTATAAATATAAAGAAACATTGCTGTTTATGTTGAACTTATTCATTTGGGCTTCCTGTTTAGAATGCGTTTACTCTTTTACTCTTTTACTTGTTTCAGTCATTTGACTGCGGCCATGCTGGAGCACCGCCTTTAGTCGAGTAACTCGACCCTGGGACTTATTCTTTTGTAAGCCCAGTACTTATTCTATCGGTCTCTTTTGCCGAACCGCTAAGTAACGGGGAAATAAACACACCAGCATCGGTTGTCAAGCAATGCTAGGAAGACAAACACAGACACACAAACACACACGCATATATATATATATATATATATGTATATACATATATACGACGGGCTTCTTTCAGTTTCCGTCTACCAAATCCACTCACAAGGATTTGGTCGGCCCGAGGCTATAGCAGAAGACACTTACCCAAGGTGCCACGCAGTGGGACTGAACCCGGAACCATGTGGTTGGTAAACAAGCTACTTACCACACAGCCACTCCTGCGCTTATGTTTAGTTGAGTTGTTTTTTTTTTTGTACTACAGTGATTGTAGAAGTCCATGCTATAAAGTGTTTGTTGCTGCAGATTAAATCACACCAAGATTTTTTTAAAAATTAATGCTTCACCCTCGTTTGCTTAGTCAGTTAATGACACATTCATATGTGTATGTTTGAGTGTGTATGCGTGTGGGTATGTGCGTATATGTGTGCTTGCATGCGTGTGTTTATCTGCATGTGGGTGTTTGTGTGTGTATGTGTGCACGCATATATATATAATATATATAATATATATATATTATATATTATATATATATATATATAAATGTATGTATATATGTATGTCTGTATATATATTGGTATGCATATGTGTGTGTGCGTGTATGCAAATATATATATATATTATGTATGTATATATATATATATATATATATATATATATATATATATATATATATATATGTATATATAAATGTATATATATATGTATTATATATATATATATATATATATATTATGTATATATAAATGTATATATATATGTATGTATATATAAATGTATATAATGTATGTATACATGTATGTATATAGATATGCATATATATATATGCATGTATGTATGTATGTACATATATATATATATGTATATATATATATATGTATATATATATATATATATATATATATATATATATATATGTATATATATAATACGCTTTTACTCTTTTACTTGTCTCAGTAACTTGAGTGCGGCCATGCTGGAGCACCACCTATCGTCAAACAAATCGACCCCAGCACTTCTTCTTTGTAAGTCTTGTACTAATTCTATCGGTCTATTTTGCCGAACCGCTAATTTACGGGGGCGTAAACACACCAGCACCGGTTGTCAGGCGATGTTGGGGGGACAAATACAGGCACACAAGCATATACACACACTCACACGCACGCATACACACACATACACACACACAGACACCACACACACACACACAGCGTGTTTGCATGTGGATGAAGAAGTATGCTTCTCCTCCCTCTCGTACGTTTTTCAATATACTGAATACCTTGGGTTACAAACTGATGTGGATAAATGAAGGTAAATATATTTTATAGTTATATATTGTTCTTAAAATATGGTATATACAACTGAAGATCGGAAAATATGCTTCTAAATTAAATTAACATACATATGCATAATTTGCCGCTATCGACCCAGCAACATATTAGGAAGCGATTCTGAATGTGGATAAAGAAGTGTGTTTCTTCTCCGTGTCTTACTTTCATATATATATATATATATATATATATATATATATATAAATTAGAGAAGAACCACTATTATGCAATTGAACAATGATAACATATAGAAAAAATAAAACATATGATAAAACATTTACCTAGATTACAATAATCTACATAATAATAAATAAACAGTATATAATTAGTAAAAAGACTACATACGTTTCGTGGCTATATCTTCAATCCGAATTACAATTAAATTTAAATTTAATCGATCCAAAAACAATTCAATTAAAAAGTATATTCACTGTTTGAATTGCATAATTGTGGTTTTTCTCTAATTTATATATATATATAATATATATATATTGTGAACTTGATTTAATACTAAATTGAATTTTTCCCTGTAAGTTTGGAGTTACACCCATAATATTATTATCATTATATATATATATATATATATATATATATATATATAGCGAGAGAGAGAGAGAGAGAGAGAGAGAGAGAGTAAGTGATATAGAGAGTTAGAGACAGACAGACAGATACATAAGTAGATAGATAGACAGACAGACAGACAGACAGAAAGACAGACAGACAGACAGACAGATAGATAGATAGATAGATAGATAGATAGATAGATAGATAGATAGATAGATAGATAGATAGATAGATAGATACGTATGTATCTCTTTGCGTGCTTCTGTAAGTTTAAATAGGAATGTAAAAATGTGTGACGCATTTGTTTTGAATCCAAACTCATATTCCATTCTTGGACATCTTGGATCAGATGGTTTGTTGTACCCTTAAACTTCATTTCATATTGTTCCAGTCAAGCCATTTTGGCCTGAAAGTAACTTCTTCACATTCTTCAACTGTACTCAGAAACCTTGGAAAGTTTCACAATCTCTGTACTTCTCTGACTAAGCGAGAAGCAAAAATGAAGAAAAAAAACTACGTGCCGAAATTTCGCACGGAAACTGTAGTTTAAAAGTGGTTTCTACAGAAATATTTCTAAGTTTTTCAAAATAAATTTACAAACTTTCTTATGTTCATACTGAGATCAAAATAACAAATTAGTGAGCCAAAAAAAAATTAACGTATTATATATTACATATTTCCATTTAAAACATTCCATAAAATATTTCCGTACGTTTCAATTCTTACTAAACATGTCTTTTATTTCATGTTTACCGAGTGTTTGTTTTATTATGTTTATCATTCCTTTAGAGAAATGATATAAATATTCCAATGCGAAAATATCTGAAAATATACAAATAAGAGCAAATGTATATGATTATTTATATGATATTACATATAGATGCTTGCGCGCGCGCACACACATACACACACACTCACTCATACAAAGGTATTGTGTATAATGAAAACTAAAGCGAATAGACACTTGAAAATAGAAAAAATAGGTCGTGTGTATGCGTGCAATATAACATGGGAGGCTGTTTATAAAATATTTACTTACGCTATCTTACGCACGTTTCATTAACACAATGTAAATTACATAATCA
Source organism: Octopus sinensis (assembly GCF_006345805.1). Classification (NCBI taxonomy): domain Eukaryota; kingdom Metazoa; phylum Mollusca; class Cephalopoda; order Octopoda; family Octopodidae; genus Octopus; species Octopus sinensis. Next base: position 98,020,618 of record NC_043002.1, read on the forward strand.
AGTCCTATTGTTAAATCGTTAGAGAAGTGTAACATTTATACGTAACAGTAGATTGTAGAAAGGTCAAAATCACCCATTCTGGACATGGAGAGCAACTATTGGGAATTAATAAAGGGAAGCAGTTTATATTTGGTATCAGATTATGGATATTCACATTCAAGATTGAAGAAGACAGGAGATTTAATATTCACTCACTCGTACTCTCAGATATACATATACATATGCGTGTGGTGTGTGTGTGTGTGGTGTGTGTGTGTGTGTGTGGTGTGTGTGTGTTGTGTGTGTGTGTGTGTGTGTGTGTGTGAGTGTGTGTGCGTAAGTGTCTCTATATGTGTTTTTTATATATTATGAATGTATAGTAGTCTTTATGAGTGTGTGTGTATGTGTGCGTGCGCTCACCATACATACACTTGCATGTTATAGAGGCTTATGGACAATAGACTGGACGCTAATTTGTTTATTTTACTGATGTTCTATTCAATTATCGCGCTCTTATTTTCTGAACTGACTCACCCACAAACACATATATGTGCGTACATACATACATACATACATACATACATATATAAATGCATGCATATAGACACAAACACTCACACACACACTCATGTACATGACGAAAGAGCTTAGAGAAAAACACTATAATAATAATAATAATAATAATAATAATAATAATAATAATAATAATAAAGCTGAAGTGAAGACCAAGTACATAGTGCGTGTGTTTAATTAGCAAAGATATGACCATCCCCAAATATAACAATGTACATAGATACATATACATCTGTGCTCATCTGTACATGTGTGTACGGACACGCACACGCACACACATACACACATACACACACATATATATATACGAATGTAAGTGTGTATACGTGTTGTAAGCATAAATTTTTTATCATTATTGTATCATACGTTTTTTGATGTCCTGTACCCGTATATGGAGGAAGCACTCCGTCGGTTACGACGACGAGGGTTCCGTTGATCCGAATCAACGGAACAGCCTGCTCGTGAAATTAACGTGTAAGTGGCTGAGCACTCCACAGACACGTGTACCCTTAACGTAGTTCTCGGGGATATTCAGCGTTGACACAGAGAGTGACAAGGCCGGCCCTTTGAAATACAGGTACAACAGAAACAGGAAGTAAGAGTGAGAGAAAGTTGTGGTGAAAGAGTACAGCAGGGATCACCACCATCCCCTGCCGGAGCCTCGTGGAGCTTTAGGTGTTTTCGCTCAATAAACACTCACAACGCTCGGTCTGGGAATCGAAACCGCGATCGTATGACCGCGAGTCCGCTGCCCTAACCACTGGGCCATTGCGCCTCCTGTACCCATATATGCATGTATATATACATGTATATGTAAGTACATATATGTATGTATATATGCATATATTTATATTATATATATATATGTATGTAGTTATACCTACATATACATATATGTATGTACGTATGTATATATGCATGTGCATACATACACATACATATATATATGTATATGTATGCCCATATGTGTGTAAGTTTAAGGGCGTGCGGACGAATATTATTGTGCATATACATATACATATATATACATGTGCATGTGTATACATATATATATATAGGTATGTTTATATGAAGAAATATATAACCAGGTGCCTATCTATCTTCTATCTATCTATCTATCTATCTATCTATCTATCTATCTATCTATCTATCTATCTATCTCTATCTATCTATCTATCTATCTATCTATCTATCTATATATATATATATAATATATATATATATATATATATATATATATAGCTTCAAATCATTTCCTCTCTGTTCATCACAGTTTATAGTGCTAGCAAATTAAATTAATGCATCTTTCAACGCCAACATCCGTTGCCAGATGTTCACATAAAACATGTTCACCATGTTGGCATTCAAAACAAAACAAATAGACCAACTAGCGGCCTGTATGTTTTATTATGATTTATAAAAGATATGCAGGCCCCACAATATTCTTTTTGAATCTGTCCGAGAGAAAAAAAAACAGACCAGGTGCCCAATACCAATGCATATAACAGACTGGATTTCGTAAATATATCCTAGTAGTTTGAGCGGATTTTAACTAGGACATGGATTAAGTTAAATAATCAAGAAAAGAAATGTTCCTTCTAAGAGCAGTGGCTATGAACCGGGGTCCATATGAACATCGTGGGGTTCATATAACATTTTTTTGAAAATTTATGAGAAATAAAATTGTTTATACTTCTATAATGCACAAAATATTTCGACCATTTTTATACAATTCTACATAATATTCAGTTATAAAAATATAGGATTTTATTTAAATATCGAATGGCTTTGGAGGTCCAATAGAGTAAAATAGGAATCAATAGGCAAAAAAAAAAAATAGTTGAGGATTGTTGTTCTTAGAGGTTGCTACCAAATTCCATTCACAAGTTTATCGACATTCGGAAACTACGGTAAAAGTTACATTTTACCAAATATCTGTGTGGTAGTGTTGAACAGGGAATCACCCAAATTTAACTTCTTAACCAAGCAGCCTACAGCTGAATGGTTGCAGTAATACACTAAATTCATAATAAGTTTATAAATGAAATTTTAGAGATGTACTCGCACAGCAAGTGACCTGATCTGAGATCGTGTGCTGGAACGAAAACAATTGCAGCGTGGAAGGTGTTTATAAGCTATTTAAGAAACACACAAAATTCCGTGCTGCACGGAATTTTGTCAGTGAACAGGTCGCGGTCTCAAAGCGACGAAAATATTTTGGCAAATTAAATTTAAATGTTGAAGTGAATCTAACGGTTTTTGTGTGTTTCTTAAATGGCTTATAAACACCTTCCACACTGCGAAAGAAATTTTGTTTTAAATTATTAATCGTATGATCACACACCTACTGTCGGGTTTTGAGCACGTTTTTGATCTCGTTGCTGTTGTATTATTCAAATATATTATATTAGCAAAATTTCTGAATCCCACCTCATTTTCTGTTGGTTGGGTCTGTAGAAAGGGAGTGTGCATATGGGCCTCGCAGACCTTCCTAAACTGGTGAGATCGACGAAGTAAAGTTTCCTTTTGAATATCTCCAAGATGACGATAACAGGAAGCAAATGTACAGAGTAAGAATTCCAGTGGAACTATGTTCTGGAAAGAAAGAAATGAGAATAGTTGTTAGAATGGGGTCTGAAAAGGAGATGACACAATATGGATGACGAAAGACTTCGGTTCAGATAGGGAGAAACGACAAAAGTGTACTGGTAAGTGTTAAGTCCCCACCGTTTCCTGTATTAAATTCTTATGGAAACAGAAGAGGATTACAAAGCAGAACAACGGTTTTGATGTTGTTAGTGTTGTTGTTTCGGCCAGGCCTGCTCTGAACGTACAGACTTAACATCAAAAGTTTTCACGCTATAAGGAGCTCGGTTTCCCCAGATATTGTGTGACTCACGAAACATATATTATTGAGTGTTTAAACTGAATGTATCAATACATTGAATTTAATGTATCAAAACGTTAGGGTATGGCTTGAAGGGGATAAAATTTGATTACTATTTCTAGTAGGTTGAGTGACTACACACAGGCTACCATGTTGGCTTTGGGGGTGGGGGTTGCTGTTATGGTTTCATTGATTAGATAAGACTATGAATAATTCTGATCTGATCTGGAACTGGTAACCTTGTTACAACAGTCCCATCATTGTTACATAGATTTCGACAATGAGAGCTGTGACGAGGATTTATCTTAATGATGTAATAAATCAAGCAATGTAAGGAGCGAAAATGCATTTTATCTAGTCAATTACGCTCTTAATGAAAAAGAAAAGCTTTAATGATAATTATTATCAAAGAAGAGCCATTTGTCAAAAATATCTTGTAACAGAAAAAGTCCGCCTTGTCTGGTGTAAGGTGGAATGTATCAAGGACTATATTATCCTGAATACTTTTATTTCTTCCGCTTTTATGCCGACAGGACATTATTTGAGGGTCGTTTGGCTGATATTTCTGGCAAGTTATATGACTGTGCTCATAGCTTGCCTTTGTTGTTGTTCTGTTAGTGATTATTTATGAGACAAAATAGAGCATCGGACTTGATGTGTCACAACCTTTAGTTCTGTCTACTTACGTTCTGAGATCCCTAATCTACTGGTATTAGGTCAATTCGATCGATTACACTTCTCACTGGTAAGCTTGAACTTGTGACACAGTTAGAAATCAATGATGGCTTCTCTTTTAGCAACAAAGTCAATAATTTTAAGGAGAGAGACTAGTCAGTAGCATCAACCCCCAGCACATGACTGATACCTTATTTGATTGACTCCGAAAGGAAAGAAGCAAAGTTGACCAAGGTGGGATTTGAACTCAGAATGCAAAGAGTCCGAAGAAATAACGGAATTTTTTTCCCGATACTAACGATTCTGCCAGCTCGCCGCCCTTATTATTATACGCAATAAAATTAGAAACTAAGATGGCGAGCCGGTAGAATCGTTTGCACGCCGGGCAAAATGCTTCGCGGCATTTCGTCCGTCGTTATCTTCTGAATTCAAATTCCGCCGACTTTGCCTTTTACCCTTTCGGGGCCGATAAAATAAGTATCAGTTAAACACTGGGGTCGATGTAATCGACTTACTTCCTTCCCCCAAAATGCTGACTTCGTGCCAAAATTTGAAACCAATTAAATTAGAAACTGATCTGCTATAACTGAGTGGTAGACTCCTGACAAACAGAATTCACAACCCGTTTTTTATTTTCAGTTGAAAGCGTTGCACTTCACCCGAGTTACGAGTTCTGAGTTCAAATTCCGCCGAGGTTGACTTTGCCTTTCCTCCTTTCGTGGTCGATAAATTAACTACCAGTTGAGCACAGGACTCGATGATGCAATCGGCTATTCCCCTCCCCCAAATTTCAGGCCTTGTGCCTATAATAGAAAGGATTATTATTATTATTATCATTATCATTATTATTATTATTATTATAATCATTATATTAAGGCGGCGCGCTGGCAGAATCATTAGCACACTGCATGAAATGTTTAGCGGTATTTCGCCCGTCGCTCCGTTTTGAGATCAAATTCCGCCGAGCTCGACTTTGTCCTTCATCCTTTCGGGGTCGATAAATTAAATACCAGTTGAATGCTGGGGTCGATGTAATCGACTAGTCTCCGCTCCCAAAATTGTTGCCCTTGTGGTAATCTTCTTCTTCATATTATTTTTATTTATTTTTTTTTTTTTAATATTAAGGCGGTGAGATGGCAGAATCGTTACCACGCCAGGCGAAATGCCTAGCAGTATTTCGTTTGCCGCTATATTCTGAGTTCAAATTCCGCTGAGGTCGACTTTACTCTTCATCATTTCTGAGTCGATAAATTAAGTACCAGTTGAATGCTGGAGTCGTTGTGACCGACTGTCCCCCTCCCCACAAAATCCAAGCCTTGTGCTTTTAGTATAAAGGATTATTATTATTGTTATTATTAATATTTGTAATTAAGACTGGATTATCTATTATTCATTTTGTTTTTTTTTTGTTTTTAAATAATGGTATAAAAAAGAAGTGATGTATATTTAGCAGCTCTTTCTAAGAGGCTCCTGGTAGTAAAAATACATGTTTACATTTCTGTAAATGAATTTTCCTAACAACTATACCATCACAGCAAAACTATACAAGATATAAATTCTCCAAATGAAACAAGATAACGAGATTTTAATTTAAATTCTTACATCTCTGTTGAAGTTCAAACCGGATATTTTGAATTTCTTTCAACACTGTAAACTCCCTAAATTGAAAATCTGTATATTTCTGGTTTTCTTTCTCTCTTCACCTATTCGTCTGTCTGTCTGTCTCTCTTCCTCTCTGTCTCTCTCTCTCCTATATATATACATATACATACAAGCACACACACACACACACACACACACACACACACACACATATATATATATGTATACGGGGGGGGTGTTTATGCCTGTTTGTATATGTACGTGTGAGCATGTATTTATATATATATACATACATAAATCTACATAGAGACATATATATGCATTCATATATATTTATACAAATATGCACACAGACATATATATATATGTTTATGTGCATATGTGTATATATATATATATATATATATATATATGTATATATGTGTGTATATATGTATATATACGTGTGTGTGTTTGTGTGTATGCTTAAGCGTTTACCAAACTGTATTAACCCTGGTATACATTTCCCCACTACATAACTTGCATTCTACCAAGGAAGACTTAAGCAAAATAAGAACATGCTCTAACCCATGTAAGTAAACTAAATCAAAAGGATAGTCACAATGAGCAGAGAAATTAGCGAGAATTGAAACGCATGATACATAACCAGGGAAATTACTTCGTTAGCAGCCAATTGGATATCAATGCGATTTCGTCGCCGAAGCAATAAAGATATATTTGTAACTCTGGAAATATAGAAACGTAAATGTCTGTCCTCAGAATGTTAATCACATACTTATAAATGTAAACACTAACACATATCACGAAAATAAACCATTTGCAAAAGCTAATAATTAAAAAAAAAATTAGCAGATATATGTGAAATACTAATAAAGAAATTAGTATTACATATATAAAAATATATTAATACCTATTTCTTTACTATCCACAAGGGACTAAACACAGAAAGGACAAACAAGGACAGACAAACAGATTAAGTCGATTATATCGACCCCAGTGCATAACTGGTACCTAATTTATCGACCCCGAAAGGATGAAAGGCAAAGTCGACCTCGACAGAACATTAATCTGGAAGAACTGCCGTTACGCATTCTGTCCGGGGCGGTAATCATTCTACTAACTCACGGCCTTTGTATTAATAATAATAATAATAATAATAATAATAATAATATAATAATAATAATAATAATAATAATCTGTCAAGACCTACCAAAAACTGAGCAAATATAAAGATCTTGAAATAGAAATCAGCAAAATGTGGAAGCTGAAGACTAAAACAATAACTGTTGTCATAGGTGCCCTGGGAATGATAGCGAAAGGGACTGATTGCTACCTAACTCAGATACCAGGAAACCCCAAAATGGCAGAAATTCAAACGATAGTGCTCATGGGAACTACTCATATCCTACGCAAAATACTCTCTATGTAATCCCAAGGTTTAAAACAAACTTTTTTTTTTATGTATTAGACATTCACTAGGACAACACCAAAAAAAAAATATATATATGGCACACTAGGCATAACAACAACGTGAACTTCCAACCTGTTGTCTCTTGAGGTCTCTGGGTGAGACTTGGAGCCAACTTGTACAGTCATAAAGCAAAAGTCAAACATAGAATAATAATAATAATAATAATAATAATAATAATATAATAATAATAATAATAATGATAATACCGTATATACTCGAGTGACAGTCGATCACGTGTAAAAGTTGACCTCCTATTTTGGGCCCAAAAATTGCTAATTTTCCATAGAAACTGTATAAAATTTGAACCTAATATGTCACGAACAACAGGCCAACATTTGTGGGTCAAGGTACCGTATTATCCTGTACGTAGAAATAACTCTTCGCAAAACTGTGTGGCAACCTTAGCTACTCTATAAGTGGAATGATTGGTGCTTATAATGGAATGTTCGTTTCTTATAGTAAAACACCATTTAATAGCTAGCATTACAGATCTGTTGAAGGGTGCTACATCATCTTCACTAAAATGTATGCACAGGATATACTGCAGGCCTGCATGCATCTTCAAGCACAATAAACACATGCGTCATACACTCGTTGTTTACATGGTGAGAAACGCGTTTCACAGGCAGCACTATTGGCGATCACTGGCAAACACCCAAGTCTGAATTCGTGCAAAAGCGTGACTTTGATAAAGCCTTAAAACATTCAATTAATCACTAGTGATTCCCAAGCAACCTTTATACTTTACTAGGACGTGTGTTTTTAAGCATAGAATTGGTAATATTACTGTAATTCAGTGTGTGTTCGTGTGTGTTTTATTCGCTTAGAAATCAATTCGGCTTCTGCTGCTGATACAGTACTTTGGATTCTAGCTTGAATTTCAGCCCCTCAAAAGTAGTATCCATGTAATAGTCGACCCCATAAATTTAACCACAAAAAAAGGTCTAAAAAATTCGAGTTTTACACGAGTATATACGACCAAGAAGAAGAAGAAGAAGAAGAAGAAGAAGAAGAAGAAGAAGAAGAAGAAGAAGAAAGAAGAAGAAGAAGAAGAAGAAGAAGAAGAAGAAGAAGAAGAAGAAGAAGAATCATAACAAACATTCTTTACAGGTAAAAGACGAGATTTTAATGCATAGATTAGATGATCAACGCTCAGTCACAGATCATATTGCGACAGGAACAAATTTCCTCTGCCTAGCTAACCTTAGAAAAGGCCGAATACTGGTAGAACTGGCTCTCGCGAAGGAAGACACGGCCTAAAAGTGTAAATGATCGTCGTTAGGCAGGGACAGGGACAGAAAAGGGAGAAAATCCAAAGCGAATCCATTATTATAGCATTCAGTCAAATCGCAAGGGTAATGTTTATATGACTCAGAGGTACATTCTTAACTATTTTTCAACTAAACTCACCACCACTATTTGCAGTACTTTGCATTAAGTTCAAGATTCTTATTTGCAAGACTGAAATAAATCCAGGCTTCCTTAACATATCGTTGTGTAAATCTAGAGTGTAATTAAATTACTTGATTAATCTGTTATTGCATTAAAATCTTGTCTAACCACCTGTTTTATAAGATTAATAGTCACATGTATCAAAAACACACACCTGCTCACTATACTTCTATATCTTATAATCTGCACAGCAAATGCGTTATATTCCAGATATCACAAATAGGTGTGCTGCTATCTGCACAAAACATCACTGTAGTGTTGAATTTTTAATTCACTAGATTTATTACGAATTTTAATTACTAATCTCAACTGACGCGTCCAAATAATTAATTTTATTTACTTCCAAATAACTATTTGGAATAAATCTATGTAGAAAATTCTTGAAAAACAAAGGAAGAAAAAGCTATTGGGAACGAATACATAATATACACCTGCAAGACCCAATGAGTTACCTGACTACAACTGCCTATATATTAATAACTTTACTATGAAAACCAAATTTACAAGCCTGCCAACGGTGGGCTACAATTACCTACCAATGGAATAGTACTAACCAGTTTAAAATGCATGGAGAGAGAGAGAGAGGGGGGGACTGCATTAACACAAGGATTGTATACACATTTCAGCAAAGCAATTGGATTTTTGTGAAGTGATGTGCATTGCTCAAAGACACATTGCAATATCCGGTCCAGGAATGGAAACCTCAACCTTGGCATCGTGAGTCCAACACACAAACCACTAGGCCATGCGCCTTCAAACACACACACACACACACACACATACACACACAAACATGTACGTCTAATTGATTTTGTTGTTTTTCCTGTTTGTATTTTTGATTTGCCTATGTATGTGCGTGTGTGTGTGCGTGTGTGTGTTTGCAAAGCCAGCGGCATTTCCTACATTAATCCGACACAACAAATGTATGCATATCCCTGATATACAAATGAATCTGAATAAGAAACCAGATTTTCTCTAAATCTTAACATTTTATAAGCGATAGATAAAAACAGCATCTATACTAAATGCACCCTACTCTGATCATATCACACTGATTATATTTTTACATGTGTTGGTTTAATTACCAGGTATCGCTTCTGTATCATATGTGTGTATCTGTGTGCGTGTGTACAATATATTTAACACGCACACGTTACACACACACACACACATATATATGTGTATAAAATATTAATGTATATAACATAGTTATAGATGGCTCTGTATATATGTGTAAAGGCGCATGGCTCAGTGGCTTAACTGTCGGGCTCACAATTAGGAGGTAGTGTGTTCGATTCCTGCTCTTGTCTTGAGCAAGACACTTTATTTCCTAATAACAATAATAATAATTATTATTAAGGCGGTGAGCTGGCAGAATCGTAAGCACGCCGGACGAAATGATTAGCGGTATTTCGTCTGCCGCTACGTTCTGAGTTCAAATTCCACAGAGGTCGACTTTGCTTTCAATCCTTTCGGTGTCGATAAATTAAGTACCACTCAAGTCCTGGGGTCGAAATAATTGACTAGTCCTCTTCCCACTAAATGCAAGCCTTGTGTCTATAGTAGAAAGAATAACAATAATTATTATTATTATTATTATTCAGTAGTCTTTTTATCACGTGCTTTCACTGCACTACGAGCACAACTCTGTGTGCCTTGGGATGTGCTGTGGTTTGTTGTGGTACTCTTATTTTGGTGTATTAAAAGTGGTTTACGTAGGTTGTGTGTGGTGCCTAGTGGTGCTATTTTCTGTATGCCATATATACTTCTACGTCCTGGTGTTTTTGTTATGTATTTGCCTGAATGTTTTTTTTATCATGCTTAATGCGCCTACAATAATTGCTTCTGTTTTTTAGGCTCCACTTTCGAGTTACATCTATTTTCAGATCTTTATATGTTGGTATTGATATGTTGATTAGAAAGCCTTTTTGTTTCTTGGTGATCTCTGACAACTACATCCGGCATATTAATTTTAATTTCTCTATCTGTGTGTATTGGCATATCCCAAAGTATGGTTGCGTTCTCATTTTCTGTGACCTTTTCTGGTGTGTGCCTATACCATCTTTTTTCTGTTGTTATTCCATAGTGTTGGCATAGCTTCCAGTGTATATCAGTCCCAACTCTGTCATGTCTGTGAATATATTCCTTATTAGCCAGGACTGGGCAGCTAGAGACAATATGATTTGTTTCTTCTCCATCACCACATATTCTGCAGTTACTTGTATTTCTTTTCTTTACGTGTTATTGATGATTTATGGTGGGAAGGTTTTGATCTTTTTGGTACAATGAAAAGTGCTTCTGTTCCTGCTTTGAATCCTGAGTTTCTCAGCCAGTGTTTTACTTTGTCTATTTCTTATCTGTTTAGCTTAAACCGATATTTGCTTTTCTTGTCATTGTTTTATCTTGGTACATTGCTGTTCCAGTTTTAGTTTGGATTTCGGTTGTTTTACAGCTTTTATTGTTTCTTCTTTTTCCTCATAGTTTTTGGGTACTATGACTTCTTGTTGGTATTTGTGAACTTCCTTAAAGACAGAAAACAGTTTTTTGATTTGGTCGTGTTTTGTAGCTATTTGTATTAGTTTTCCTTGATTCTGAAGTAGGTGTTGATACCTATTATCTTGTTTTTCGCATTGAGCTCTGTTTTCAGTTTTAATCTAAGTCGACTATAGTATTTCTTTCTTATATTTCTTTTTCATTTGTGTGTGTTGTATCGTATCTAGTTCATTGATTCTCAAATATTTGTCTGTCTGGCTTTGGTCTTATTTCATTTGCTTTATCTCGTGTGATGTTAGTTTTCCACTTTTCTAGGCTTTTTTGCACATTTTTACTAAGCCTAATTTCATGTTTATTTCTTTGGTAAATCCATGTACTGTCTGTAGTAATGTTTCCAGCTGTTTATCATTTGTAGCATGAGATGGTTGATTGTTATACCGTAACAGTTGTCTGCACATCCAGCTCTGCTTAGCATAGAAAAAGTTATCAGTGCCAAGCAGAAAAAGTGTGGAAAGTGAGTCTTCCTGGAATATTCCTCTTCTAATGAGGATGCCTTTGGTTTTAATGAGTCCCTCTTTTGTCTGGAGCTGTAGCAATGTTTGCCATTTATTCACGGAATTTTTTTATATATATTTATGATTATTGGTACTACACTGTTCATGGCTTGTGTTTCTAGGATTCATGTGTGGGGTAAACTATCAAAATCCTTTCGATAATCGAGGCAAGCCATACTTAGACCCCTCTTCTTTTTGCAGCTGTCTTGAGTTATGGCTTTATTGATCGGTATTTGATCTTTACAGCCGTATGAACTTTTGCAGCATCCCTTCTGCTCTTCTGGAAACAGTTTATTTTCTTCCAAGTATTAGTCCATTCTCTGCGATATTATTGTACTAAATGCTTTGTAAATTGTTAGGAGACAAGTTATCAGTTTGTAATTTTGTGGATTTGCCGTTTCAATGGATTTGGGAGTTAGGATAGATTTCCCTTCGGTGAGCCATTCAGGCAATGTCTCTGGCTCTGCTAGTATTTCATTAAATTTCTCATCAACATGAAGTGGGTTCCACAAGATTAATTTGAATGCTTCCAGCGCAGAGAGACGCACGTAATGACCAGAGAGCCGCAGCTGTCTTTGTCTGATTTCGCTAACTTTAGGCTGGTTTCCATAAAGGCATTTATTTGTCATATGTTGCCGCCATTTCATATTTAGGGCCATTCGTAGCATCTTAGATGTAAAGTATATTATATTAGAAGCCTAATTATAATTAGACTAGCTGTGAAAGTAGGCCGAGGCCGAGTCCTACAGTCAGCATCAGATACAACGATTCCAACAGAATTAATTGTATTTACTGCCGCTATATCAATTAGATTAAAGTTAATTTCTCTGGATATTTGTTTCAACTGGAGAACATAAATACATACATACACACATACATGCATACATGCATTCACACATTACATATGGACATAGGAATTCAGTAAGCGTAGACTACCAGAGACACATATGAACACACACATACACACACACACTTACACACACATGAGAAAGAGGGAGATAGAGTGGGAGTATATGTATGTGTGTTTCTATGTATGTATGTATGTATGTGTGTGTGTGTGTATGCGTGCATGTATGCATGTATGCTTGTATGTATTTGTGTGTGTGTGTGTATGCGTGCATGTATGCATGTTTGCTTGTATGTATTTGTGTGTGTGTGAGTGTATGTGTTAAACACGTAACTGCACCGAAAAGAGGACAAAATTTAATCGACGCCATGTAAATATAAACCGACATCACAAACGTAAAAGCGTTTCTCTCCCTCTCGACTCGTTTTGTTTATAGTTGACTTCATATTTCTCTGGGAATAGAATCGGAACAGCAAATTGCAGTTTTATTCAACTTCTTGTTGCTGATATTGATGTTGTTATTGTCTTCGTTGTTTTTGTTGTCCTACAGCTCTGTTTTAGCGCCTATCGATCAGACCTTTGGTCAAAACATCCACCAATAACCATCCCGTCTTTTTCTCTTCCTTCTTAGAGAACCACATTAACTGAAGTACTTTGTACTTGAAAAGGCAGGGCGTCACTCGAAGGAAATTTGGCTGTTATATGTAGCAGAGTGATTGACCACGTGCAACTTTATTTCTGGTTTCTGTTTCATATATAACTTCTTCTTCATATATAACTTCTTTTTCTTCTTCTTCTCTTCTTCTTCTTCTTCATCTTCTTCTTCTTCTTCTTCTTCTTCTTCTTCTTCTTCTTCTTCTTCTTCTTCTTCTTCTTCTTCTTCTTCTTCTTCTTCTTCTTGGTAAGTGTCTTCTACTATAACCTCGAGCCGACCAAAGCCTTGTGAGTGGATTTAGTAGACAAAACTGAGAGAAGCCCGTCGTATATATGTATATATCTATTATATAAAATCCGTTCTATCTGTCTGTGTGTGTGTCTTCTAGGATCTCGGGCACCCTCCATCCGACTGCACTCAAATTTGATACGTAGATACCGACGGTATCAAGGCGTGTATAAGTCTTGAAAAAATTAAAATCGATTCGAGGTGAGAATGCGACGAATAAGGCGGTGGGAATGTGCACTTGTACGCGCAAGTACATCAGCTGTTGCGATCGATATTACGCGTACACGAGAAAAATGCACGTTGCTTTTGTACTGCTTAAAGGCATGTTTCTTTCCTGCCAAGCTTACTATTTAAACTATGTTTGTGTTCTCCCTGTCAACAACAGCCTTATCATTACTGGTACTTTAAACTCTTCGGTTGCATATTTGTGTGAATAAAATCGTTTTTCTTTGGAAAAGAAAAAAGTCTATCTTTATTTCTTCTTTTGCTGGTGTTTCAAATTTAGGTTAAATCAGTGTTTCTCAAAGGGGTGGCCTATGGGACGGTCGGACAAGTTGTTTTGAGAAAATTTGGTTTAAATGTTTGACAACTCAGCACCGTCCATTGGACGGGGGCGTTTTGCTCGTATATATATATATATATGTGTGTGTGTGTGTGTGTATTTATATCCCTATTATCGCTGGACAACCGGTGTTGGGGTGTTTACGCCCTCGTAACATTGGAATAAGTACTAGGCTTAAAACTAGAGTCGATTTGTTCGACTAAAATCCTTCACGCCGGTGCTCCACTGACTGAAACAAGTAAAAAGAACCAAAGAGTAGCATACAAAGAATAACATTTCATGGCGGCGAGCTGGCAGAAACGTTAGCACGCCGGGCGAAATGCGTAGCCGTATTTCGTCTGCCGTTACGTTCTGAGTTCAAATTCCGCCGAGGTCGACTTTGCCTTTCATCCTTTCGGGGTCGATTAAATAAGTACCAGTTACGTACTGGGGTTGATATAATCGACTTAATCCGTTTGTCTGTCCTTGTTTGTCCTCTCTGTGTTTAGCCCATTGTGGGCAGTAAAGAAATAGGTATTTCGTCAGTCTTTACGTTCTGAGTTCAATTTCCGTCGAGGTCGACTTTGACTTTCATCCCTTGGGGGTCGATAAATTAAGAATAAAAAGATAAAAGAATAAAAAGATAAAAAGAATAACATATCGGGACCAACTACCCCGTGAGGAGGGGGCATGTCTTAAAACAGCACCGACACTAGGCACCAAGGATTGGAATCAAACTCGAAACCTTGTACTTACGAAGTGAATGTCTTGAACACACAACCAAGCTTGAACATATGAAATAATTTCTTTCTTTTATTTGTCAATCAAAATTTTTATTCATTGATGGGAACCAAAAGCAACAGGGACCAAAAGCCTTATTAAAAGTTTATGCCGCATTGTAATGTTTTCCTGTCAGAATTTCCATCAAACAGTTTCGAACCTTTTCAAATGTTTCCTCGTGTGTTACGTATGAGTGATTTCCATGATTTACTAACCACAAATGCAGCACCCTTTCTGATATGGCTATGTTCACTCACAACAGCAGAAAGAGCTCGAATTATTTATATTAAACATAACGTATTTTACAAGAGAAAAATGGATGGCGCCCAGATTAGATTCACTTTGGATTATCAAATGAACAGGTGTTGAATACTGCGATAGAATTATATTCTTTTTTTTAGATTTGCTGTCGGTAAAAAGACAAAAAAAAAGTGATAGAAGTAAATTGTTCGATGAATCGAATCAAACTGTCATTTATTGACTTTTAACTGGTGCTGTTTTCAGATCTAAGAACGATACAAAAACGAAAGAACGGAGAAAAAAATCGAATGTGCTTCTATTCCGTTTGCATATCTTTATGTATACATAAATACATAAACATATATATATATATATGTATATATATATATATATATATATATATATATGTATGTAATATGTATGTATGTATGTATGTAATGTAAGTATATATACATATATATGAATTTTATAAATGCATGCGTGTAGCGGGGCGTGAAGAAATGTAATAATCTTAAATACTTAATGATTTTGTGCATGAATGTCAGTGTATATATATATATATCTATGTATGTATGTATATATGCATATGTATATGAACCTATACATACATACATACATACATACATACATACATACATACATACATACATACATACATACGTACGTACGTACATACATACATACATACACACAACACGCACATATTTACGTGCGTACATTCGCATATGGCTGTTCATTTGTCTTTTACGTATATGTATAATACATATTTTTGCTTATTTGTATATTGTACATTGAAAAGAGCAACGGCGGAAATGCGTATTCCTATATTATCATGTATGTATGTGTTCTATTCTATGTGTTAGTGGGAGAGAAAGAGAGAAAGAGAAACTATTTTATGAACAAGAAAATTGTATGTATTTCGGTGGGTTTGCCCTCTCGTTGGCTTCGCATGGTTTCATAGCAATACAAATGTATCTCTTTTATTTCTTTTAACGATGTTTTATGAGGGATATTCCTTATAGAAGAAAATAGGATTATCAATAATAATCATAAGTAAATAAATAAATATGTAAATACATACATACATACGTACATGTGTGTGTGTGTTGTGTGTGTGTGTGTGTGTGTGTGTGTGTGTGTGTGTGTGTATGTGTGTTCACATAATGTTTCTCTATACGTTTTTTTTCTGTATAGATATATGTTTGTGAGGATGTGAGGATGTGAGGGTGCGGTTTTTGCGTATGATGGAGAAATATGAAAGATAGTGGTACACAAAATAGGAATTTACAGATGAAAAATCTTATTATTGAGATTTATCCTGTGGTCTTTGCAAATTTGCTCAACTATGGCAACAAGCAGAAAGAAATGCGATAAGAAATAAAGAGAAGAAAAAAAATGAGCGACAAAATCAATAAACTGAAAAAAGTTTTGCATAAAATATAAAAGTAAGAAAATACAATAAAAAATCTAAACAAAACAATGGAAAATATATGAAACAAAAGAACAGGGAACAAATACTGTGAAAATATGCAAAAACCAAACAAGGATTAAATATAACAGAATGAGAAACTTGAAAGCATTTATGAAAATTATGTTATATCATTTTCGTATTAATAAAAGGAATTTAAAAAAGGGGTTTGAATAGATGCCGGTGGAGTGTGAAGGCAGAGCAATGTTGCTAAGCCATGAAGCTTAATCTTTAGCATGTGAATGGCAAAAATTACTGAATTTCCGCTTATATCGTCGAATGTAACCTGTCCACATAAAGCTGCTCACTGTTACAAAACTAACACGGAGACCGTTAACTGCAATGGCGTCTCTGAAATATAAACGTGGTGAATAATTTCAAAGATATATACCGCAATGTGAACAATATGCATTACACGTATGTATGTATTTAGATATGTATGTATGTATCTATTATATATATATATATATATATATATATATATATATATATATATATATATATGTATGTATCTATTATATATATATATATATATATATTATGTATGTATCTATTATATATAATATATATATATATATATATATATGTATGTTCTATTCTATATATATATAATATATATGTATGTATCTATTATATATATATATGTATATATATATGTATGTATCTATATATTATATCTGTATGTATATATATATATATGTATATATGTATGTATCTATTATATATATATATATATATATATATATATATATATCGAGAGAGAAAAAGAGAGAGAGAGAGAGAGAGATAACCACATGCACAAAAACACGCACACACGTATTTATAAACATACGTTTTATATATATATTATATATATATATATATATATATATATGAATAAAGATGCATAGTGTGTACGTGTGTGTGTGTGTGAACACATGTTCCTATATACATTTATTTTATTATTGGTTTCAGTCGTTATTGGACTTTATCTACGCTGGGGCTGTGGGTTCAATGGTATAGCTGATTATATCAGCCACATTACTGGTTCATCGCTCTCAGAAGGATAAAAGTCAACTTCAACCTGGAATTTTAACTCTGTAAGCAGAAGAGACGCTCCACCGAATCAGGCCCAGACCCCTCTCTCTCTTCTTCACTCTTTCTCATACACACATATATATATATACGTTTATGAGTGTGTGTATGTGTGGTGTATGTGTGTGTATATATATATATATTTACATATATATATATGAATATGTATGTACGTATATATATATATATATATATATATTATATTATATATATATAATATATATATATATACGCATACTGTTGAATGAATGATGAGGTGTGCAGTGATGAGAGAATTTAGTATCTGTGCAAACATCAATATATTAATTGATATTATTATCCAATAATATTTTACTGAGGGAGAAGAATCGTTAGAACTTCAGGAAAATGCTTTGTAGTATTTGTTCCGGCTCTTTACGCTGCGAGTTCAAATCTTGTCAGGTGTCAATTTTTACATATTATTCTTTCAATGTCAATAAAATATAATACATGTGATGTCCTGGAGTGGACGATGTTGACTCATATTCTTCGCGCAAAATAAGGGCATCGCCCTTATTCTGAAATCAGAAACTTGTTAGATATAAGTTTTATTAATAATGATATTTTTTTTAAATTTCGGCAATTTGATTACAGCGTCCCCAGTACATGCCTGGTACTTTATTTTATCGAGCTTAAACGGATGAAAGGCAAAGTTGACCCTAGTGTTATTTGAACTCAGAACATAAGAGAGTTTTATTTTGATAATATTAAAATTATGTGTGTATACATATGTATGAATTATACATACACACATATATATATACATATATATATATATGTATATATATATATATCTATATATAGATATAATATATATATATATATATAATATATATATAATATATATTATATATATATATATGTATATATATGTATGTATATATATGTTATATATATATATATATATATAATCTATATATATATATATATATATATATATATATATATATATATTTGAGGGAATATTATTCCTAACTTACAGGAAAAATTCAGTTTAGAAATACTAAACCAAATTTCACAAAATATAATATATTTAGAAAAATTTGAAAAAGCACATTTTATCAATTCAATATCATTCTTTATATGAATTAATTTTAAGTTTTAGTATTAATTGCTTAATGGGTATTTGACTGTATTTGGATGTTTATTGAATAAATATATTTTAATAATCTAATTTAATGTATATAATTTAAAGTATTGTATTTAGTTTTCCCTTAATGTATTTTAGTAACTTACTGATATATATATATATATATATATATATATATATATATATAAGAATATATTTATATTTTAAAAGATTATTTATGTATATTTAGTAATTAATTATTTTATTATTGTAGTTTATTTATATCGAAGTGATTTTACCACTACTACTAATTTTTTTACTATAATCATTTCTTAAATATAGCCACGAAACACCTTTCGTTATTCTACCAAATATATACGTTTTATTTATTATTTTGCACATTACTTAATCATTGGTATATTATTGTTATTTTATATTTTATATTTAATATTTCTATTATATGTAATTGTTCGTTTTGAATTGGTAAAAGGTGTTTTTTTTTCTAATTCATGTGATCTCTTGAGCACCACCAGCAAAAATATTTTTTCCTCTGTCTTCCCTTCTCTGGATCTTTCCTTCTCCTATGTCTCCGACGAAGAGCTCCGCTCGAACGTTAAACCCTCCTTCCCTTCTTTCCTGAGCGTCAATAATACTTTATATGTTCCCCGTCCTCGCGTTGCTGTGTTTTTTTCTGTGTTTTCTTGTTTGGATAACTATATTATATATATATATTATATATATATATATATATAATATATATATATAAATATTACTTATGGTATAATTATGAACAGACAAATTTTTGCCATTTCTCCGTAGACTGAAAAAATGATGAACACCCCTAATGGATTTTCGAGCCTTATTGGGTTCTCATCAGAGGCGTCCACATCACTTTGACAATCTCCAGGCAAACACGTAACCAAACTGTTTATACACTCAAAAAATGCAGCAATTAGTTTATGAAGGGGTCCGTAATTTGCATGCCGAAAGTATTTAACTCTCATATACTCACACACGTGTTTTCGATTTTCCATATTTTACGCACGCAGTTTTTTTTTTTTTTGTCTTTTTTTCAATAATCTGTGTTTACCAGTAGAGACTCCCTTAAATTTCTCTTTCCCTACCGTTCTCTACTCTTATTCTCTGCCTGTACCTCTGTTTCTCTCTCTCTCTCTCTCTCTCCTCTCTCTCTCTCTCTCTTTCTCCTTATACACACGCACACACATTTGTTGCTCCGAGGACCTTTGGCAAAGAACCATGTTCAGCAGTCTACTGGGATCACCAGTATTCGGTTCGGTCTCTCATCCTACCTATTTACTACAGTTCTGCAAATTACGAGGCTGGCTAACCGTAAAGCCTCCTCCGATGGTGATCTAGTTCTAATAGATAGTTTTTTTTAAAGGAGTTGAGAAAATTTTCCAAATGTAGAAGAGTAACTTATAATTAAGAAAACTGAACATAAACTCATCAAAGACAAAGAATTTTGTTTTTTGGAAATAATACTGCACTTCGCTGTCATCCGGGAAATAATGAGGTTCAGTACACAGAAAATGTAGTTTCGGTGAATGTTATATCACCAATACGTGGAGGCGCAATGGCCCAGTGGTTAGGGCAGCGGACTCGCAGTCATAGGATCGCGGTTTCGATTCCCAGACCAGGCGTTGTGAGTGTTTATTGAGCGAAAACACTTAAAAGCTCCACGAGGCTCCGACAGGGGATGGTGGTGATCCCTGCTGTACTCTTTCACCACAACTTTCTCTCACTCTTACTTCCTGTTTCTGTTGTGCCTGTATTTCAAAGGGCCGGCCTTGTCACTCTCTGTGTCACGCTGAATATCCCCGAGAGCTACGTAAGGGTACACAGTGTCTGTGGAGTGCTCAGCCACTTACCAAGTTAAATTTCACGAGCAGGCTGTTCCGTTGATTCGGATCAACCGGAACCCTCGTCGTCGTAACCGACGGAGTGCTTCCATATCACCAATTTAAAGCGTTGGAGCACATAATGTTCGATGGATTCGCAGGCAGGTCGATAGAGAAGGGGATTGTAATAAATGCACAGGTGTAGTTAGATGTAAAAGCACCCATAAAAGCTCTTTCAAATGCTTAAGGGCTCTCTGGAAATAGCCGGAGGCTTTTGTTACCTATTCAGCTGAATTGGCAGTAGACGAGAGTGTTCCGAGAGTATAGTAGCCAGCAGAAACGCGATGGCGAAAGTTCAAACACCGATTATTATTATTGCAGGTAAAGGAAGCTATTCTCTTTCTCCCTATAAATGTGTGTGCATTCATAAATGAATGAATGAATGAATGAATGAATGAATGAATGAATGAATGAATGTATGTATGTATGTATGTATGTATGTATGTATGTATGTATGTATGTATGTATGTATGTATGTATGTATGCATGCATGTATCTATCTATCTATCTATCTATCTATCTATCTATCTGTCTATCTATCTATCTATCTATCTATCTATCTATCTATCTATCTATCTATCTATCTATCCATCTTCTGCGTATGTTTTAAGTTGTAGGCCACAGTTTTGTACGTTGGAAACTGAAATTTTACATGGTGATACATTGTTTCAAGGGAAAAGTCATGACAATATGACTGCTTAACACACACGTATGTATATGCATATGTGTATATGCATCTATCTATCTATCTATCTATCTATCTATCTATCTATCTATCTATCTATCTATCTATCTATCTATCTATCTACTATCCTCTCTCTCTCTCTCTCTCTCTATATATATATATATATATATATATATCTGTGTGTATTGGGTTGTTATAATATATATATATATATACATATATATAACATATACATATACATACTAATAATAAACATATATTATATATAATCCTATATATCAAAGGGCTTAGTAAACTAAAATATTACTTGTGCCGCATACGGAACTCATTAGAAATAGCAGCTGAAAAACTTTTTTAAGCTATTTCTAATACTTAAAGAAAATCTTCTCATATATAGTGTTTGCTTAATCAACTCACAAAACTCACAATGTATGTATGATGTATGTAGTATGGATGTATGTATGTATATATGATATGATTGGTATGATATGATATGATAGGATACTTTTGATATATATGATATGATAGTATTTGATACTTTCTAAAAACAGAATAATAAATTGCTTGCATGCAATAATTCTGAGTGAATCAGCATTCCCAGACAAGCTGAAGATTGTCAGCATCATTTTAAAGCAATTTATCCCAACTATAGTTAAGTCATGTGACTGCATTTATTTTAGGCCCAGCACAGCTGTCAGTGAATAATACATACATACATACATACATACATACATACATACATTAGATAGATAGATAGATAGATAGATAGATAGATAGATAGATAGATAGATAGATAGATAGATAGATAGATAGATGCATACATGCATACATATATATACATGCCTGCATACACACATATATGTGCACGTAAGCATGCTGGCATGTGAAAGCTCATCTGTGAATGGATGCTTGCGCATGTATGCATTGAAGTGCGGTTTGTTTGGTCTCAGTTCAGTGCTGAATAAGCAGTCCTACAATATATAATGTATAGGTATTACTCTGAAATTGCTCTGTGATTCAAAATTTCGTTTCGCAGTCTCTTGTTACCGAGTTCGATCCTCGTGGAAGTCTCTTTTCCACAGTCTTATATATGTTAAAATCATTATTTAATTACTTACAACGCGATTGAATTTGAGAAATGTAGAAACTTCGCCAGTCAAAGTGAATTTCGAATTCGTTTTTGCATCATTCCTGGCAAACCACGATAAATAGCAGCTTCTTTTAAAGCTTATAATATATTCAGGTCTTCAGTAACTTAGATACACGTTTGCTATCATTTCTAAGATGTTAGGATGTCTTAGTGGGAGATGTGGCTGACATTTTTAACCGGTCAAGCAATCACTTAGAGGTTCTCTCTATAATTTAGTTTTACAATACCCTCATCCTATCTATTTTTTTTTTTTTTTTTTGCGAAACTGATAATGCTAGGTCTATGTACTATATTTAATGACATAAGAGACACACTGATAGGTTAGATTCATCCTAATTTCAGCTGCGCATATTCAAGAAAATATATCACTAGTGTATTAAAGCGTGAAAAATTTAAAACAATCTAACAGTGCATTACAAAACTTTAGCCAAAACAGAAAACATTACCGTATGTAAAACGTTAGCAGTACAGCTGAACATAAAGCCTATAGAAATGAGTATTAAGGACAAATTATCTTATGGGAGGCCCAACCTCGCATATAGGATTTGGGGTTGTGTTTTGCGACATTTTTAGGGTCAAAAAGTGCATCTCATATGCCATCAAGTAGGGTATATTTTTATATTCGTACTCAGTTATCTATAAATCGGCTGTCAACGTCATCTCACATATACAGGACAGGTAAAATTCAACAAGGCATTATAAGTAGTTAGAAAAAAAAATCCCTGAATGATATATATAAAAAAGGAATTAAAAAAAAATCCTACATCGTAATAACGACGTAAATTAGCAGGACGCAAAATGGGAGTTGCTCAGAAATTCTACTCATTTTGATACTTCTTGTAAGGTCGATGTCACTTGTAATGGAAATACCACACAGCCACTAACACAGGCCTAATCAATTATTTAACTGTTTAAGGCTATCAGCGTTGGCACAGTAATACGAAACCTCACCTCTATATAAAAATAAAAATACATATCAGATTTGTGTCTCCCCTGAGATGAAAAAATATAAAATGACCGACAAATATGTATACTACTACAATGTACTTGATGCCTTCAAAGTTTTATTTCTCCGTTTCTCTATTTCTGACTGAATTTTTTATAATTTATTTTGTGACTTTATTGCCATTTTTCTACTTTCTGGCAGAGTTGTAAGAGCGTCGGAATCCACCCCACTGCAAAAACAAAGAAAAAATAAAACACTTGTAGTTCTTGTTTCTTTGAGTTCACATCCCACCAAGTGCAACTTTGCCTTTCATGCCTCCAGGGTAGTTAAAAATAAGGTATCAGTATAATGGCATCGACTAAAATCCATTCTGTCAGCACTTCAGGCCCTCTGCCAGAATTTAGAAAAATATATATTACTATTGTTGTTGTCGAAAGTGGCGAGCCGGGGTAGAATCGATAACACACCGCACAAAATACTCAGCAGCATTTCGTCCGTCTCTACGTTCTGAGTTTAAATTCCGCCGAGGTCAACTTTCTGTTTCATCCTCTTGGGGTCGAAAGAATAAGCAGCAATCAACTGCAGGATTCGAATTAATCGATTAGCCGTCTCCCACAAAATGTCAAGCCTTGTACCGATAGTAGAAAGAATTATTTTTGTTGTTGTTGTTATTAAGGCAGACACCTGGCAGAATCGTTAGTATGCCGGATAAAATAACTAGCGTCATTTCTCCCGTCTTCACGTTCCGAGTTCAAATTCCACTGAGATCGACTTTAATTATTTTGGTATCGATAATATAAGTACTAGTCAAGCATTGAGGTGAATACAATAGACTAACCTCTTCCTCCTCCTCCTCTATAGCAGGAAAGAAAGAAGGAATATTACTATTATAGGCGTGGCTATATGGCAAGAAGTTTCCTTCCTTCTCAACCATATGGTTCCGCGTTCAGTCCTGCTGTGTGGCTTCTTGGGCAAGTACCATCTGCTACAAGCATTAGGCTAATCAAGGCCATGGGATGGATTTGGTAAACGGAAACTGAAAGAAGCTTAACGTATATATATGTATGTATATAAATTCTCAAACGCAGGATAACGCTAATTAGCATTATCCTGCGTTTGAGAATTTAAAATCACTTCTTTAACTCTCTAAGACATCTCAACGCTTCTAAAGCAAACTTAGTTTGTTTGTTTACGTTCATCGTAATTTGAATTTATGCATATATATCTCTCTCTATATAAACGGCAGTTTGTCTGTGCGTGCTTCTGTGTGTCTGTTTGCTTGTACCCTCACCCTGACCACGGCTTTCAACCGATTCTGATGAAACTTGACACACACATAGCCCAATGTCATAATTCAAAACTAACGCAGCGAAAATTTTGAAAAGTTCCCCCAGTTCTGAAAAAAATCGATAAATTCGACATGGGGTCGAGAATTAGAAACACAAACCGCAAACTGTCTAGGGGACGCAACTCCACCTTTTTTTACTCAAAAAAAATTTACCATCATTTTTTTCCATTTTATTGGTATTTTTTGGCTATAACTCTCTAAAAATGCTTTATAGTTATTTCCCTTACAAACCTGAGCAACGCCGGGCGATACTGCTAGTATATATATATATATATAATATATAGATTATATATATATATATATATATATATTTGTATGTAATTTCGCCGAGGTCGAATTTGCACGATAAACAGCGCATGACCTTGCAGGTGGGGCACGGTTAGAATTTTCTTCTGGTCGAGTAGTCACCCCGCTCAGAAGGTCCCTGAATAAGGATTGTTTAATGATGTTGAACGAACCACCCATATTTCCAAAGGAGAATTATCCAAACCTCCAAGAATTCCTTTCAACACACGGCAATGATGCTCCCCCACTACTTCTGCTTGTGGTCAGAGATGCACATATCATCAGACACTAAAGGACATGGTCAACTGGATACGGTCAAACAAATTTGTGATATTGAGCAGAATATTTGCTGTAGCCCATCTTTCATACCAAGACTAAACAATGTACATGATAACACCTCCAATCAATTAAGATTGGTACTGCATCAGGGCATTTATTATTATTATTATTATTATTATTATTATTATTATTATTATTAACGTTATTATTATTATTGAGTGAGAGAGCAGTGCATGCCATCAAAGTGACACTGAGGTACAAATATACGAAGTCCTGTATACCCATTATGACCACCAGACACATGCATCACAAACATATTGTACGACATGGTGACTTCATATCAAGATAAACAGCACATGACCTTGCAGGTGGGGCGCAGTTAATATTTTCTTCGGGCCGAGTAGCTCAAGTCGCTCAAGTGGTCCCTGAATAAGGGCTGTTTAAGGATGTTGAACGAAACACCCATTTTCCTAGGGGTGAGTTATTCAAACCCCAGAGAATTCCTCTCAACACACTACTTCTGCTTGTGATCAGACATGCACATATTGTCAGCCACCAAGGGACATGCTCAACAACTGACAAAATCTCTGGTATTGAGCAAAATGTCTGCTGTATCCCATCTTTTACACTAAGACAAAAAACATGTACATGATAACACTTTCAATCAATTAAGATCAGAAGCCATAAGAGCCATTACCTTTTATTGCACCAGTGCACTTCTTTATTTATTTATTTATCATTATTATTATTATTATTATTATTATTATTATTGAGTGAGAGAGCAGTTCATGCCATCAAGGTGACACTGGGGTAAAATATACGAAGCCCAATATACCCATCATGACTACCCGTCTGATAAAGGTACACAAGGCACATGCATCACAACCATATGTGCGCGACATGGTGATCTCATATCAAGATAAACAGCACATGACCTTGCAGGTGGGGCCCAGTTAGAATTTTCTTCAGGTTGAGTAGCCCATCCCGCTCAAACGGTCTCTGAATAAGGGTTGTTTAAGGATGTTGAAAGACCAAACCACCCCATGTTTCCAGAGGCGAACTATTCAAACCCCAAAGAATCCCTCTCATCACAACACATGGCTATGATGCTCCCCCACCTACTTCTGCTCGTGATCAGAGATGCACATATCGTCAGCCACTAAGGGACATGCTCAACTGGTTCGGTCAAACACTACAAGCAAGTCTGTGGTATTGAGCAGAATATTTGCTGTAGCCCATCTTTTATACCAAGACAAACAATGTACATGATAACACTTCCAATCAGTTAGATCAGAAGTCACGAGAGAGCCACTGCCTGGTACTGCATCAGGGCATTTTTATTATTATTATTATTATTATTATTATTATTATTATTATTATTATTATTATTATCATCATCATCATCATCATTATTATTATTGTTATTGTTATTATTATTATTATTATTGTTATTGTTATTATTATTATTATTATTATTGTTGTTGTTGTGGTTGTTGTTGTTGTTATTATTTATGGCGGCGAGCGGGCAGAATCGTTAACCCGCTGGACGAAATGCTTAGCGGTATTTCGTCCGTCCTTACGTTCTGAGTTCAAATTCCTCCGAGGTCGACTTTGCCTTTCATCCTTTTGGGGTCGATAAAATTAAGTACCACTGAAACACTGGGTTCGATGTAATCCACTATTCCACTCCCACAAAATTTCAGATCTTGTGCCTATAGTAGAAAGGATTATTACCTCCTCCTTAGTGAAGGTGGAGGTATTGTTTTTAGTCGTGTTTGTTTGTTTGCTTGTTTATATATATATATATATATACGACGGGCTTCTTTTAGTTTCCATCTACCACATCCACTCCTTGTGAGTGGATATAGTAGAACTAACTTGCCCAAGGTGCAATGCAGTGGGACTGAACCCGGAGTCATGTGGTTGGTAAGCAAGCTACTTACCATACAGCCATTCCTGTGCCTATCCATAGTTTTGGGGGGTTTTTCTGTTCCTTTACGATCCTGGAATCAAACGGGCATGATGGATCGATAAGTAAGCAAATTCGCATTTCTTTACCTATAATTGTTAAGTCAATAATAATAATAATAATAATAATAAAATAATAATAATAATAATAATAGTTGTTGTTGTTGTTGTTATTATTATTATTATTATTATTATTTTCATTATCATTGTTATTATTATTATTATTATTATTATTATTATTATTATTATTATTATTATCATTATTATTATTATTATTATTATTATTATTTATTCAGCTATTTATTTATATATTTCATCATGGTCTAAATTACTCTGTTTTCACCAGGAATTCTCTCAAGGTGTGGCTCTTATTTGTAATCGCTCGTTGATCGGCGACGTTGCATCAACCGAACTTGTCGCATGCATGAGGTAAATCTGTTGATATATCGTTTGAAACAGACACCTTGTGGGTGTTAATCGGATAGTCTAGACAAACTTGTGAGAGAAAAATACACACATGTAAACTTGCATAGACATATGCTCACGCACACATATGTATGCCAGTACATATATAGATATATGTATGCGTATGTATATATGTAAATGTATATATGTAAATATTTATATATATATATTTAAACACAAACATATATGCTTATAAATGTATATGGGTGTGTAGATTATATATATATATATACATACATATGTATTTATATACATTTATGTCTATGTACGTGTATAATTGTGTGCATGTATGTATGTGTTTGTGTGTCAGTCTTTTTGTGTGCATATATTTAAAGCGCACGCATACACACGTACATATACACATTAATATGCAAACATACAGGTATATGTTTCTATTATATAATATATATATATATATATATATATATATATATATATATATAAACGAATATATTATGTACATGCTCTATACACAACCCATCTCGAATTCTTATAATGACACAGAATTAACAATGCTGGAAGACAGATCGTAATCTGATAAAATTATATCAACCGACAAAGAGACAAAATCTCTTATACAAGATACCCCTAAAAAAATAAGCAATACAAAAGGCAAACATTCAACATATTTTAAGATCTATTTTATGTTAAACAATGTGAAATTTGACCACAAACCCAATTTTTCTTAAGGCGTATATAAATTATAGACATACCGTTTCTACAACTAAAACACTTTAAGCCATAAAGCAATATCTACTGCCTGTCGTCTTAATTTCTAGGCGTATAAGCTTTATTTATATTGCTTAAAATTGTTAGGGAAATGTCCATAGCTTTTTATGATCCGGGAAATGATGAAAAAATTAGAGAAGAATGTGGTTTCGGAAATTCATTTCCAGTTTGAATTATAAATTTTGTTAAAATTAATGGAAGAGGGAAAACGTTAGAAAATTGATGGATCTGGTGAGATGCAAATCTGTTTGAGAGGAGGAATATTGTGAGATAGATTGATAAGAAATACGATATCAGTAAAATGTCCTCCAAATGGCAGAAGGCCCAACGTTTGGTGGAAATGTTATAATCGTTTAATTTAACTATACATGACATTTAAATGACGAGAAGAATAAAATTATGTAGGAAAAGAAGAATTGTGGTGGTTTACTATTGGTAAGCCCGATGGAGTAGCAATTGCTGTACCATCGTTAGAAGAGACAGATAGGAAAGAAGCTCGAGGGCTGACTAGTTTTATCAGACTTCAGCACGCATCAACAAATTATTTGTTTGCTGATTTCTTTTTAAGGATGGAAGCACTCCGTCGGTTACGACGACGAGGGTTCCGGTTGATCCGATCAACGGAACAGCCTGCTCGTGAAATTAACGTGTAAGTGGCTGAGCACTCCACAGACACGTGTACCCTTAACGTAGTTCTCGGGTATATTCAGCGTGAAACAGAGTGACAAGGCCGGCCCTTTGAAATACAGGTACAGCAGAAACAGGAAGTAAGAGTGAGAGAAAGTTGTGGTGAAAGAGTACAGCAGGGATCACCACCATCCCTGCCGGAGCCTCGTGGAGCTTTAGGTGTTTTCGCTCAATAAACACTCACAACGCCCGGTCTGGGAATCGAAACCGCGATCCTACGACCGCGAGTCCGCTGCCCTAACCACTGGGCCATTGGGCCTCCCGCTGATTTCTATAAAGAGCCCGTATTACTGTTAGATTTGTTGTAGGAATATTCAACAATTGCCCGATATCAGAATTCGCTAGAATATTACCCATGTAATTAACAAAATCTGATCTATCACGACGTCGCATAAAATAGGCTCCAGCAATGAATTTATCTTCTCTTAGCGCGCTTCCTTCTGAGTCTATCGCCCAGTATAAATTCAGTACGTCGTGACTTATTTCTTTATTGCCCACAAGGGGCTACGTCGTGACTACTAGACAGAAAGCTTTGGGATGCAGCAGGGAAAGCATTGACATACACTGTAGGAGTTGATCAACAGAGACGGCGGACAACAGCTAACACAAAGGCAATGAACAGTCGGAGGACGGACGATACTAAAAAATCGGCAAGTAACTAACATCACTTTATCTGCCGCTACAACTACACCAAAAGCTAAAACTCTCCCAAC
>NC_043002.1:98052957-98065457 GCF_006345805.1 Octopus sinensis
ATTTATGTATATATACGTAGGTATGTTTATATAATCTGTCTTTAAGCCGAGATATATATAGCTTTAAGCCAAACCGGTCAACGGAGAAACTTATCTCGTCTTGGACATGATGTTGTATTTCAGTCTCGTTTCAATTTCAGACATACATATGACTCAAGTGGAATGACACTTAGTAAAAGAATTTTCATTATTTTATTTTTCTTCCTTATCACTCTTTAGCTGAATTACAGGAGTCAATAGAAGCCACATTAAAATTGAACCCAAAGCGTCTATAATTGACAAGTATAAAGAAGCGAGTGCATACGTAATCAATATTAGAGTTGCAGCATCTAAGGCGGTGAGCTGGCAGAATCGTTACCAAAATAAAATACTCAGCGGCTTTTCGTCCCTCATCATGTTCCGAGTTCCGAGTTCTTTTCGGCGTCGATAAAATCTTTATATATAAAAGTCAAGTTGTGTGTCTGTCTCTTACGATTTAGATTTCTAACTACTCCCACATTTTGCGGTGCAGTTTAACCAAAACCGGTTATCTTATAGTCGTGATTCATATCGAGCCCTTCTGGGTATTAGCGCGCGTCTACGATTTAAAAAAAAAATTACCATCATTTTTTCCATTTTAATGCAATTTTTTCGCTATTATATAAGGGAAGTAACTCTCTAAAAATGTCTACGATGCGTCAACGATTAAAAAAAAAATTTACCATCATTTTTTTTCCATTTTTAATGCATTTTTTGGCTATTTTTTGGCTATAACTCTCTAAAAATGCTTCTATAGTTATTTCCCTTACAAACCCGAGCTACGCCGGGCGATACTGCTAGTAAGTAATAATCGACTTATTACTTCCTCCCTCGAAATTGTTGGCTTTGTGCTAAAATTTGAAACCAATATTAGAGGTGCATATACCCTTTTTTTTATCACTGATTCATTCATCACGGATAACAGCCGAGATAACATTACACGCTAATTGTTGCCCATGTCACGTTTATCGCGAATTGATCTGTGATAACACGGGTCGGTGATCGATTAAGGATTCGCCTTCGACCGTAAAAGCCCGCTCCAGCGATCTATCTGCAATGCTCAAAACAGCCTGGGATCTCAGAACAAAACTTCCTTTTTCTTTATGTGTTCTATAATTCATTTATTAATATTATGGAATCATTAACCATTGTTTTTCTTTTTCTTGTTGTGTAGATTTTGTAACCCAACATCCGCGAGAAACGCTGCGAGATGTACTTACAATATTACTAATTGATAGGGCGGCGAGCTGGCAGAAACGTTAGCATGCCGGCCGGGCGAAATGCGTAGCCGTAGTTCGTCTGCCGCTACGTTCTGAGTTCAAATTCCGCCGAGGTCGACTTTGCCTTTCATCCTTTCGGGGTCGATAAATTAAGTACCAGTTACGCACTGGGGTCGATGTAATCGACTTAATCCGTTTGTCTGTCCTTGTTTGCCCTCTCTGTGTTTAGCCCCTCGTTTTGATAGAAATACATTCGCAGCATTCTACTAAAAAATAGAGTCTGATGAAGTGCTATGAGTTGTATACATTTTCAGGTATTTTGGCAGTTATGATTAATGCATATTGTGACCGAAGTGCAATCGGCTGCTTGATATGCAATTTGTAATTGCAAGGAAGTGCATTCGCAATAAATACCTAGAGAAGTGTAACGTCATGTACAGGTGCTTTCAACTGTGTTTAGTTTACGGTATTTTGGCTGTTACAAATAATGTAAAAGGTTCCACATGTATTACCGACGTGCGTGCGGTCGTACACGCATACACACACACACACACACACACCATACACACAACACACACACACCACACACAACACATATATATATATATATATATATATATATATATACGTAATATATATATATATATATAATATATATATATATATAATATATATATATATATAATATATATATATATTATAGGGGGAGCTTTATGAAATAACAAAGACGAAGGCAGGTTTACGGAAATAAACAAAAGACGAAGGCAGGTGGAATACAAACAAGCAATTGTATTAGTGTGGCGCTCAGAAATCTAAATAAAACAAGTCTTTTACGTTTCGAGCCTACGCTCTTCAACAGAAAGATACACAGAAAAGAAACACAGAAAGAAGGAGAGAAAAAAAATGCGTGCAGAGGCTAGCGAATCAACATGGCGATCTGATTTCGGCCAGAAGTCAAAGATCAAACGTGAGACGCAAGAGTAAAATTAGGGGAGATAATAGGGTTAAAAATCTAACATGAACGTGACAGTAGGGGGGGGGGTACACCACCGCTGTTTAGCCCTAGGAAGCATCGACGCCTCCTGATTGCTTTGACACATTTTTCATGTGTCCTTATATACATAGGAAAAATGTGTCAAAGCCATCAGGAGGCGTCGATGCTTCCTAGGGCTAAACAGCGGTGGTGTACCCCCCTACTGTCACTTCATGTTAGATTGACAGTATACAACCATTCTATCGCCCCACCACCGTACATATCTCCGACGAGAGATTTAGAAATTTAATTATATATTATATATATATATATATATATATATATATATATATATATATATATATGTATATATATATATATAAATATTCGTTTTCTTTGGTGGAACTCGTAGTAGATATAGTAATAAGCAATAGCATGCAAGTACTGGTTGTAGAACCTACAAACTTTAAGTTTAAGTTGAATGGGGCTGAAACAAGTAGTTTTAAATAATACTATATGAAACTTATATTAAGTGCCTCCTTCTTTCGTTTGTCCACTCACACCGTATATACGTATATATATCTATATATATATATATATTATATATATATATATAGTTATCAGTAACAATAAAGGGTGAAATTAATTAATTTGGAATAATTATCAATTACACCAAGTAGATTTCGGCATGTAAAAGCCTCATTCGAGGAAAATTTAAGTATTAAGGGTTTAGCAACGAATTGCCTCACCAACACACCGAATTTAGAAATAGCAGTCAAAGAGATATAGCTATTCCTTCTACTAAAAGGGAGATCTCAGTAAAAACACAGCACTTGAAAGGCAAACACAGACAGGTAAGAAAGAATGAAATGACGGCAATCTATCATACAATTTTAAGTTACCTACGGACGTACGTTTCGAAATCAAGTTTTAGGAAAGCATAAGAATTAGAAAATTCTACCTTTATATATATATATTGAATGTTTAACGACATTTTTCGCTATGCAATTTATGTTTGTCTGAGTATCTAAGCTATCGAATATAGCGCTGATGACGGAATTCAAACTCCCCTTTTTTTATATGTTTGTGATCCAGAAACACCGTGTTCGCTATTAACGGTAAGTGACTGAATTCGTATGTTTGCCACTCCGGTTTTGTGTATGTGAGCCGCAAGGGCCTTCGTTTTTGGAATCTCCATTTATAGAAATGGAAAAAACGGTCTTTGACTGCCATTTCTAATTCCTTCGGTATGAGGCGAAACAGCTTGCTGCTAGCCAACTTATATTTTCTTTACTATATACTGAACCTTACAAGGTCTTGACAATTATTTTGTCGTATTTACATACCGAAATTTACCGGTAAATAATGTTGGTTACATGAAAAACCACAGGAAAATTATTTACCATTTTATTTATTACCATGTGGATTCCTCATTCCATTACGATTACCCAGAAGGCGCGCATGGCAGAATTTTGGAGGGAAAATTTACGTTCCCAGTAGTCGTTACTTGGTTTTAGCATCTGCGCACTTCCCCCCACTATCTGATGTCACTGGGTCAGAAGTGAGGGCCGGTGGCATTTGATAAAGCTATCGAATATAGCGCTGATGACGGAATTCAAACTCCCCTTTTTTTATATGTTTGTGATCCAGAAACACCGTGTTCGCTATTAACGGTAAGTGACTGAATTCGTATGTTTGCCACTCTGGTTTTGTGTATGTGAGCCGCAAGGGCCTTCGTTTTTGGAATCTCCACTTATAGAAATGGAAAAAACGGTCTTTGACTGCCATTTCTAATTCCTTCGCTATGAGGCGAAACAGCTTGCTGCTAGCCAACTTATTTTTCTTTACTATATACTGAACCTTACAAAGGTCTTGACAATTATTTTGTCGTATTTACATACCGAAATTTACCGGTAAATAATTGTTGGTTACATGAAAAACCACAGGAAAATTATTTACCATTTTTATTGTATTACCATGTGGATTCCTCATTCCATTACGATTACCCAGAAGGCGCGCATGGCAGAATTTTGGAGGGAAAATTTACGTTCCCAGTCGTTACTTGGTTTTAGCATCTGCGCACTTCCCCCCACTATCTGATGTCTCTGGGTCAGAAGTGAGGGCCGGTGGCATTTGATAAAGCTATCGAATATAGCGCTGATGACGGAATTCAAACTCCCCTTTTTTTATATGTTTGTGATCCAGAAACACCGTGTTCGCTATTAACGGTAAGTGACTGAATTCGTATGTTTGCCACTCTGGTTTTGTGTATGTGAGCCGCAAGGGCCTTCGTTTTTGGAATCTCCACTTATAGAAATGGAAAAAACGGTCTTTGACTGCCATTTCTAATTCCTTTGGTATGAGGCGAAACAGCTTGCTGCTAGCCAACTTATTTTTCTTGTTTATATATATATATATTTATATATATATACAACATACATACATACATACATACATACATACATACATACATACATACATACATACATACACGCATAGATACATGCATGCATAATACTCCAGATACTACATATCCACTTATACATGTACAAGTACTCTGTTCATGTTGCTGAAATCTCTATGAAGGAGCCTTAGATCTAGATTAAAAACCGGCTCTTTCTTTATTGGTAAGAAATCTTCAAATAAAACTGAATAATAATATACATACATATATAGGCGCAGGAGTGGCTGTGTGATAAGTAGCTTGCTAACCAACCACATGGGACAAATGTATATGCAAATACACACACACACACACACATATGTAAATCACTTGTATAATGGTGATGTTCATTTTACAGTCATCATATGGTGTCAAGACAGGGATACACACAGATTCAATCACACACACATACACATGTATACCTATATATATATATATATATATATACAGGCGTAGGAGTGGCTGTGTGGTAAGTAGCTTGCTAACCAACCACATTGTTCCGGGTTCAGTCCCACTGCGTTGCATCTTGGGCAAGTGTCTTCTGCTATAGCCCCGGGCCGACCAATCCCCGGAAACTGAAAGAAGCCTGTCGTATGTATATATATATGTGTGTGTGTTTGTGTGTCTGTGTTTGTCCCCCTAGCATTGCTTGACAACCGATGTTAGTGTGTTTACGTCCCCGTCAATTAGCGGTTCGGCAAAAGAGACCGATAGAATAAGTACTGGGCTTTCAAAGAATAAGTTCCGGAGTCGATTTGCTCGACTAAAGGCGGTGCTCTAGCATGGCCGCCGCAGTCAAATGACTGAAACAAGTAAAAGAGTAAAAGAGTAAATACATGCGTACATACATGTATACATACATAGAGGCTTATACCCATAATTATTGGGATCCTGGGATATGTAACACACTACTTAATTACCAAACTTGAGGAATTAGGCTTCCCAAAAACAAAAAATGTAGAAAGCTAATTCGAAGACAACAGATTCAATCCATCACTGGAACTCTAAAAATCTGTAAAACTTCCCAGAAGTTTATCATTTAAATATATATGAACATGTCTATATAAGAAACTACATACATGAGAATACATACAAATCTGCACATACATACATACATACATATACATACAGGCACATATATATATATAATATATATATATATAAGTATATGTATGTATTTATGTATGCATATATGTATGTACATACATATACTTGAGTGTATGTGTGTTTGTTTGTCTGTGCATGCATTTAAATGTGTTTCTATATGCGACTGTGTCTCTCACTCAGCGTTGTATGTCGTTGCCCATTCTTGTGCTTATTTGCAGAAGCAGGCAACTGTATATCTATTACAAATATTCAATGCCAACACCATCCTCTGCGCATGTATATGTGTGTCTATGCGTAAGTGATTATGTATCAAATTTGTTCGAAGGCTTGTATGAGCAAACGTGTGATAATACCCAAAAAAAAAGACCCCCGCAAAATACGTGTATGCACATGGATGTGAATGTGTTTTGCATATGCACGTGTTTCTGCATGTGTGTGCGTGTGTGAGTGGGTATGCGTATTTCTGTGTGAGTGTGCGTCTGTATGTGTGAGTTCATGCACGTGTGTTCTGTGTATGTGTATATTTGCACGCATACGTATATGCATGTATATATATATGTGTGTGTATGTGTATTTGTGCACATACTTATATGCATGTATATATATATGTGTGTGTGTGCGTGTTTGTGCGCGTACTTATATGCATGTATGCATATATGTGCGCGCGTGTTAGTGTGTCTATATACATATCTGTATGTATGCATGTATGTTGTATGTATGAATGCGGGTATGTGTTTATCTAAGTTTATGAGTGTTCTTGTAATCTGTGTGTGAATGTATGAGTGTTTGTACGTGTGTATGTGTGCGTGTACGTACGCATATGTTTGTTTGTGTGTGTGTGTGTGTGTGTGTGTGTGTGTGTGTGTGTTGTAATACACCGTAGCCAGCTGCTAACGGCTCACTTCACATACACAACAGAGTCAAGTCTGTGACATCCATTTTCTCGGTCGCCTCTCTTTTACAGACTGCCGAATCTCACCACCCTAACCCAACTTCATTTTCCTTACAAGTGATGATTTGAGTCCCCCACCTCTCTCTTTTTTTTTTTTTTCTTTTCTTTCTCCAATTTAGCTGGGCTGTACACTCATTACACACACAGTGTAAAAGCCCCTGCTGACTGGCGTTCGCTCTGTTAGAAATGTCAAAAGGCTAACAATAATAGCGAGTACAACAAAATTACGATGAAGAACAACACAAAAGCAGCACTGACTACAAGAACTACAACAACAACAACAACAAAGACAACAGCAGTAAAATCATCAACAACAGCAGTAGCAGCAGCAACGATGACAACAACAACAGTGTTGATCCTAGTCTTGAAGTATATGCAACGATATATATATATATATATATATATAATATATATATAGTGCCTGTAATTTTCGTTATCATGAAGTTATGTAAATTGTAGGTTTACGTATCAGACTTTAGACAGATAGACACACACACACGCACACACACACACACACCACACACACACACACACACAACACACATGTATACAGATATTTATACATATTTGCATACATGCATACTACATATATATACATACATACATATATATATATATATATATGTATATATATATACACATATATATATATACATATATGTATATATATATATAGGTAATATATATATATAGATATATATATATATATATATATATATATATAATATATATATATATATATATATATATATATATATATATATATGTATATGTATGTATGTATTATATGTATATATACATAGCTTTTATCTTTTACTTGTTTCAGTAAATTGACTGCGGGCATGCTGGGTCACCGCCTTGAAGAATTTTTGTCGGACGAGAGGCGACTCCAATACTAATTGTATCTCTCTCATTTTTTTTTTCTTTTTTTTTTTTTGCTTTTTATTTTACTTTAAGCTTGGCACTGAAACTATCGGTCTCTTATTCATCTGCTTTCGTCTACGAAATCCACTTACAAGGATTTTGGTCGTCTCCTGGTAATAGCAGTTGAAGACACTTGCCAAAAGTATCACGCAGTGGAACTGAACCCGGAACCATGCGAATACGAAAAAAAAAATCTACTTACTATATAGAGCCATGCCTGCACCTCCACACACACACACACACACACACATATTTGCCATATGATGCACGTACATTTTCGTCTATAATAGATGCGTACACATACGCATTTAATAGTTCTTTTATTTTGTTAAATCTGATTAATAAAACAACTACTTCATTATTTTAATTCAGTCTGTAATAGAATTTCTTACAATTTATTTTGACAGATTTTAAAAGAAAGATTGTAAAATCTCTAATTACACTAACCAACACACACACACACAAAGGAGTAAAAAGCATGAATATTATTGGCATTTTAATTCAAATTTAGTGGAAATGAATCGGATATACGTTTACATTTTTATCCTTAATTCCTTAGAAAAATGTTCCCAGCTAAAAGCCTCTTGTTAAATTTAAATTTAAAAAATGTGTGTGTGTAGTTGGTTAAATATATATTTCTTTACTACCCACAAAGGGCTAAACATAGAGGGGACAAACAAGGACAGACAAACGGATTAAGTCGATTACATCGACCCCAGTGCGTAACTGGTACTTAATTTATCGACCCCGAAAGGATGAAAGGTAAAGTCGACCTCGGCGGAATTTGAACTCAGAACGTAACGGCAGACGAAATACGGCTACGCATTTCGCCCGGCATGCTAACGGTTCTGCCAGCTCGCCGCCTTCTGGTTGGTTAAATATATTTAAGGATGCTTGCTATCATGATTGGTTTGCAAACAACAAATTTTTGTATATTATATAACTTCTGAAAAAAAGAAAGAACGACTTTGAATCAGCAACTTCTTTAAGTAATATCTTTTATCTTCTGCTTGTTTCAGTCATTTTGACTGCGACCATTCTGGGGCACCGCAATGAAGGGTTTTAGTCGAGCAAATCGATCCTAGAATTTTATTCGGATCTTTTCGGTTTGAACGGCAGTTTTTTCTAGCGGTGTCATATGAAATTTTCACCCATAATTATGACCCTAGTATCGATCTATTGCATTTCAATCTATTTTAGGGTTAGGGTTAGGGGTGGGGGAAGGGTATCTTTTTTTCTTCACAAATGTAAATAAACCCAATCTGTTTCTTAAACGAGGGAGATGTTCATACGGCACAGAATGTTTTTTTACCTCAATAGCGTCAGTGATTGGTTGAAATTGCAGAAATTGAAGAAAAGAAACAACAAATATCTTACAAACTATAGAATTTTCTCAATAAAGCCAAGAGAAAAAGATGTTTTATAAACACATTCTGCCAGTATACGAAGTTTAAAATTTTTTAATTACCTTGAAATTATGTTAAAACTGCCGTTCAAACCGAAAAGATCCTTTTATTCTTTCCGTCTCTTTTGCCGAACGGGGATGTAAAGACACCATCACCAATAGTCAAGCGCTGAAGGGGGGGGGGTTAAAACACACACATATGTACACCATAGGTTTCTTTCATTTTCCGTCTACCAAATCCACTCGCAAGGCTTTGGTGGGCCCGTGGCTATAGTAGAAGACACTTGCCCAAAGTGCCACACAGTGGGACTGAACCCAGAACCATGTGGTTGGGAAGGAAGCTTTTTTTTATTCATTATATTGGCCATAAAGGCCTTACATAGAAAGGAAGCAACAGGTTGGACACACAAATAATGATATAAATGACAAGTGAAATGGTGAAAAATGAGGGCAACAAGCAACGGGTGGCGATTACTGTAAGAAGCAAGCTTCTTACCAGACAGCCACGCCAGCGCCTATAAAAAAGTATTATTAATTTACTAGAGAAGCCTACTTGATTTATTCATTTTTTTTTACATTTGTCCGTGGCCCACTTGTCTGTCTATACAAATAATTCCCGCGAATCTTTCTAAACATTTCTGTACTGCACACACCGCCCTTAACTTCCATTTCTATTGTCAAAACTAAACAAGTTGTTACAGAAAAGGCTATGTAATAATGGTAAAGGTAAAAGGTAAAGACCCCCTTCGGTCTTGCTTAATCAAACTGACTGCATTTTCTTTAGATGCGACTCATTCAAAATGTGTGATAGATTTCGGTGAAAATGTTTTTGATTGGTGTGGCGGCGAGCTGTCAGAACCGGCCGGGCGAAAT
Source organism: Octopus sinensis (assembly GCF_006345805.1). Taxonomy (NCBI): domain Eukaryota; kingdom Metazoa; phylum Mollusca; class Cephalopoda; order Octopoda; family Octopodidae; genus Octopus; species Octopus sinensis. Next base: position 98,062,873 of record NC_043002.1, read on the forward strand.
GCGTTGCCGTGTTTCGTCTGCCGTCACGTCCCGAGTTCAAATTCCGCCGAGGTCGACTTTACCTTTCATCCTTTCGGGGTCGATAAATTAACTACCAGTTACGCACTGGGGTCGATGTAATCGACTTAATCCGTTTGTCTGTCCTTGTTTGTCCCCTCTGTGTTTAGCCCCTTGTGGGTAGTAAAGAAATATAATCGTTAGCACACCGATAAAGAAAAAAGTTTAGTGGCATTTCATCTGGCTTTTTCGGCATTTCGCCCAGGTCAGCTTTTGCCTTTCATCCTTTCAAGGTCGATTAAGTAAGTACTAGTTGAACATTGGGGTCGATGTAATCAACCGAAATTGCTGGCCTTGTACCAAAATTTGAAACCAAAATTTATGATTGATAAAATGGGAGAAAACGTTCGGTACTTTTTTTTATTCAATTTTCTTTTTTTTTTTTCTGGTTTAGATTCGAATAAATACACGTCATACAGCGTGGGTTACGTAGAGAATGTTAAGGTCACCCACAAAAGCATTCGGAAATTGCTAGGTGTAGCATTTTAGGGAATGTAACGGCTTAACCAAAGTATTGTTCGCTAATATAGTTGGTGCGGAAGTTATGGGATGTGGGCTGGTTCTATTGTGAAAGATGCTCGTATTAAAATAATGGGAATAAGATTGCGTTCATGTGGGTTCGCCATCTGTATTTGTTCTGACTTTTTTATGTCCTAAGCTCAAGTTCTACCTACGGGGTGCGGAGCTTATTGAAACAGATAGTCACATTGGGAATGTGAATAAAATTATGTTCATATGGGTATGTCTACTGTAAAATTTATGTAGGTGTATCAGCGTTTACATGTCTGAGCGCGTGTTAACATATATACTATTGTTCTTATACTTATTTCGGTCATTACCAAACTGCAATGATAGGAGACCCCGCCTAAAGAATTTAGTCAATCAAATCGACTTCAGCATTCACACATTTTATTTATTTATTTACTTATTTATTTACTTGCTTGTTTGTTCTTAAAGTCTGGTATTTATTATATCAGTTTATTGTACCGAAACGTTTGGTGGCGAGGACAGAAGCAACCCGGTATCAATTTCCAAGCGATGCGAGACGGACCCAAGCTCAAGCACAAACATACATTCACACAACACATGCACCAACGCTCACAAACACGCAAACACACATGCACACACGTACACACACACACACACCCGAGCGCGTGCACACACGCGCACACATACATAATGAGTAGCATCCGTCGTTTCTGTCTACGAAATTCATTCACAAGGCTTTGGTCGGCGCTGACTATAACCGGCAAGTATTTGTTCAAGGCGTCATACTATGGGATTGAACTGGAAGGGACGTGGTTGTAAAACACAATAACCTGTGTGTGTGTGTGTGTGTGTGTGTGTGTGTGTGTGTGTGTGTGTGTGTGCGCGTGTGTGTGTGTGTGTGTGTGTGTGCAAATAATTAAGAACGCTTCGCAATCACTGGGTCCCGTTTTAAGTCCCAGTGTGTGGAATCTTGAGCAAGTGTGTTTCACAAAAACCTCAGATCGTTGCAAGCTTGGTTAGGGAAAGTTGATAGATGGAAACTGTGTGGAAGCCCGTCGGATGAATTGTATCTATAATTTTAAGGTATAACCTGATGGACTTGCTTTCGGATTCAGACCCATTGTGTGGTGCCTTGAACGTGTACTTGCCATCTATAACCAAATCTATTTACTTTATCTACGTGTCGAATATGGTCAGGTGTATGTATAAATGTTTATATGATACTGTAAAATTAAATATGTTAGTAAGGCAGAAAGATTAAAATGCTGGACAAGATATTTAGCGGCATTGCTTATTCCAATGAGGTCGACTTTGTCTTTCATTCCTTTCTGGGTCGATAAAATAAGTACCCGTTGAGGATCAGTTGGAACAAAATAAATACCAGTTGGGATCGATGTAATTGACAAGCACCTCCCTCAAAATTTCAGGTCTTGTGTCAATAGAAAAAAATTATTATAAAGGTGACGCGCTGGCAGAATCATGTTCCGAGTTCGAATCCCGTCGAGGTCGACTTTGCTTAGGAGTCGATGAAATAAGAACTACTTAAGTACTGGAGTCGATGTAATCAACTAGCCCCCCTCCCAAAAGACGGCTAGCCCCCTCTCCTACCAAAAGGGCTTGAAATTTTGGGGAGGGGTTATTCGATTATATCGACTCCACTAGGCAACTGGTGCTTATTTCATCGACCCCGAAAGGCAAAGTCGACCACGGAATAATTTGAACTCGGAACATAAAGACGGACAAAATGCTGCTAAGCATTTTACCCGGCGTGCTAACGACTCTGTCAGCTCACCGCCTTATGGTCTTGTACCTATAACAGAAATCTTATTCATATGTCAGAGATTGTACGCATGCGTATTTGTACATAAATGTGTATGCGTGCGTGTATGTACGTGTGTGGCTGTGTTCGAGTGTCTCTATGTATGGAGGCGAATGCATATCAAGCTGGAGAAAGATTATCCTCATTACCACCCCATATAATAACCAGCATCTGTGTCTCCGGGGACTTAAATAAATTAGCTAAAGCCCAAAACTGTCAT
>NC_043002.1:98070457-98095457 GCF_006345805.1 Octopus sinensis
TAGGGCAGCGGACTCACGGTCGTAGGATCGCGGTTTCGATTCCCAGACCGGGCGTTGTGAGTGTTTATTGAGCGAAAACACCTAAAGCTCCACGAGGCTCCGGCAGGGGATGGTGGTGATCCCTGCTGTACTCTTTCACCACAAATTTCTCTCACTCTTACTTCCTGTTTCTGTTGTACATATATTTCAAAGGGCCGGCCTTGTCACTCTCTGTGTCACGCTGAATATCCCCGAGAACTACGTTAAGGGTACACGTGTCTGTGGAATGCTCAGCCACTTACACGTTAATTTCACGAGCAGGCTGTTCCGTTGATCGGATCAACCGGAACCCTCGTCGTCGTAACCGACGGAGTGCTTCCAAGTATACAATTAAATTGATAATTTCTTGTGATATAGCTGTATCCATATTACTTCTATGCTATATAGATTACATCCATTACTGGTTATATTGCTTGAATATCGAATATGATCTGTTTCTAGTATTTGGCTAAAAATTTCGTTCAAAGAAACAGATAGAAAGGAAGAGATATCGCCATAATGTTCATTTGTGATGCTTTACACGGAAATCATTGAATATGAATTTCTATTCCTATGGCCTTTTATGGAATGCCACTGTCTTAGAAACGGGATGCGGGAGTAGGGGAAACTTGGTTAATTCTTTGTATCATTCGAAGTGATAACAGAACTAGCACGTTTGATAATAGGATTCTTAGATTTCGGGATTCTGTAAGAGATGAGTGGAGGCGTAAAGACGTGAGGACACATGCCCACCCCACATATATATAATGTATGTATGTATATGTATATGTATGTATATATATATATATAATATATATATATATATATAATATATATATATATACATATATATGTGTGTGTGTATATATATATATATGTATATGTATATATGTGTGTGTGTGTGTATGTATGTATATGTATATGCATGTTTGTTTGTATCTATCTATCTGTCTATCTATCAGTCTATCTATCTATCTATCTATCTATCTATCTATCTATCTATCTATCTCTTTATATATATATGTGTGTGTGTGTATGTATATTGTATGCATATAGCTATCTATGAATATATACATATATATATTTACACACACGCACACGCACACACACATTTCATTTTTATATTTGATTTGAAACCTTCTTGATGTGAATTTATGCGTTGAAACAAATCTTGCTGTGTCTAGGGAGGGTCATTATGCCATTAATTAAAATAAACATATGCACTGGTTCAATACCACTTCTGTGTTTTACCAACTAACTATTCAATTGTTTGTTTAATGTGTTGTTTGGACAATCAATCGTTTGTTAGATTTCTCTTTCAGAATCATTTCGTCACTATTCGCAACCTCATCAATATCATACTCTCACTCTTCAAGGCCTGCTTGGAATCCGTCTGAGAACTAGTCTTATATATATATATATATATATATATAACGAAAAGAAACTGAAAATTCAGGAGTCTTTTAAAAGTATTTATTAACTTAACCGACTTCTCTTATTAAAAAAATTTTCAAAAGTAAAGTGCGGTGTCAAAAATTAGTTTAGAAAAATGTATTCAAGTCAAGCGATAGAGTCTTTGACAATGATAGGAAAAGGTTTGGAGCCTTGTTTATCTTCTGTGATGAATCAAAAATTAGTTTACATAAAAACATTCAGATTAGGTAATATTTCTTTTTATAATGATAAAAAAATGACAATTAAATTATATGAATATTTTCCGATCAAGTAATAGAGTCTTTGACAAGAAGATAAAATATGTCACAGACCATTTAAAGTTCGCGGATCTCGCTTCTAGAGGTCGTGCATCTGGCTGGAGTTTGGCAGTATTAAACAGAGTTGCAATATTTTTTGTATATAAAACTTCCTTTTATCTAAAAAGGATAAATATTAATAACTAGCAGTATCGCCCGGCGTTGCTCGGGTTTGTAAGGGAAATAACTATATAAGCATTTTTAGAGAGTTATAGCCAAAAATTAGCAAAAAAAATGCATTGAAAATGGAAAAAAAAATTATGGTAAATTTTTTTTTTAAATCGTTGACTCATCGTAGACATTGTTAGAGAGTTATTTCCCTTATATAATAGCGAAAAAATGCATTAAAATTGAAAAAAATGATGGTAAATTTTTTTTTAAATCGTAGACTCATCGTAGACGCGCGCTAATACCCAGAGGGGCTCGATATGAATCACGACTATACGATACCCGGTTTTGGTTAAACTGCACCGCAAAATGTGGGAGTAGTTAGGAATCTAAATCGTAGGAGACAGACACGCAACCTTACTTTTATATATAAAGATTATATATAGAGATATATACCCTTAAATACCAAAGTCATCCAGTATTCGTTTTCAGGTGTAAAAACAGTGTGGGTGGCTGAGGGTCACAGGTCAGAATGTAGTTGACGATTGATAAAAAGGTTTTCGGTGCGTTTATATGTCTGACGTATAAGTAATGAAGGATGTTTATTTTCGTCTAAGTTTATTTGTGTGTATGTATGTGCGCGAAAGTTACGTTGTTTCGTATTCGAATACGTTCATGTAAATAATGCGATCGAATTTTGATATGATACACAGATGTAGATTAAAGTTTTCACCAATGCTCTCAAAGAAAAGCAGAATACTTTATAATCACTTACTTTTAACGAAAATAATTGAATGGAGGCAGTTAATGGGGAGAGAAGAGAGAGAGAGAGAGAGAGAGAGAGAGAGAGAGAGAGAGAGAAGAAGCAAGACACAAAAACGGAGAGAGAGAGAGAGAGAGAAATGCAGACAGACAGACAGAGAAGAGCAAGAAATCGAGACTCTGAGTGAGAGAAACTGTCATAATGATACAGAGTAAACCAGAAAAGCTGGAAACAGAAAGACAGCTGAGGTAGTAAAACGTTAAAAACATTATCAAACAGTGTAAGATTACATGAAAATGGCTAGCTCAGTGAATGAAAATTAGTTGAATTTCTAAGCAATAAAAGAAAGTTCAAAATCACACTTTGGTGAAAATATATTAAAATTCCAATTTTATAAAATTATTTATACAATGCAGGCTTTAATAATTACTTTCTTCCCATGTATGTTACATAATCCTAGCTATTAATAAGCTGCTTTCTCCATTATGGTGTACGTATTTATTTAGAAAACCAGGAGAGGATGTTTGTAAAGCGCCATTTGGGGAAAGACGGATGTCAAGCTACAAAATATTGATCTAAACTATGATTCAAATCCTAAATATTTACATTGATCATTGGATTTGGCTGTTATCTTTTGAGATAGCAATTTAGCCCACACATCTTCACCTTCAGTCACAAAAAAATCTTAGCTTCGGAAATAATTCTTTAATTAATAGCACTTCATTGATTATTTTTAACAACACCTTTTCTTTTACCATTCATTCCGCCTTCCTGCTTGATACTTGAAAGTCACCAGTTCCAAAGAAATATTAGATTCCTACCGGTAACAGTGCTTTAAGAAGACACCTGCAACCTCTTATTAATAGATATTTGATACAATCATCCGCTGTTGGAACGACAAATTGCATCAAGTATGACTTCCTTCATATGTAATACTCGTCCCGAAAATTTATACATGACGTAAAATTTCAATTGTTCTGAGAATAAAGATAGATATTTATAAATGTACTACATATAAATACATACACAGATATATGTATACATATGCAGAGACACATACACACATTCGCACAAATACACAAATATATATATATACATATATATATATATATATATATATATATATATATATAATATATATATATATATATATATATATATATATGTGTGTGTGTGTGTGTGTGTGTGTGTGTGTGTAGCATAGATATTTGTAGTATATATGTGCATGTGTGTGTGTTTGTGCTTGTGGTATTCTTTTACATATACTTCAAAGGTCATGGACCTTCATCTGAAGAGCTGGTGTATATATAACGAAATTAATGGCTAAGAAAAAGAACTCCTCGTATGTTTGAGTGTGTATATATGTTTGTGCGTGTATTTTATATTTATATATATATATATATATTATATATATATATATATATATGCGTGTGTGTAGGTAATATATAATGTACTGTGTATGTACACGCTCATACTTGTGTGGAGGCGCGTTGTCTAGTGGTTGGTGCATTGCACTTATGATAGTATGACTGTGGCTTCGATTCCTGGATCAAGCGATGCTTTCTGTTCTTGAGTAAAACACTTCGTTTCACGTTGCTCCGTCCACTCCCGTAGTAAAAATGGATAATCCTTGCGACGCATAGGCGTTCCTCTATGGGGCGGAATATATACAATCTGGGAGATTGCCCTTATGAGCTTATCGCTCTGGAAGGAGCTTTGATCCTTTATGTGTGTGTGTGAGTGTGCTGTGTGTGTATATGTGTGTGGTTTGTGCGTGTGTGTGTTCGTGTATGTCTGTGTGTAGTTTGAGTGTGTGTGTGTGTATTATTTGTTTTACATATAATTTGTCAGTCGTTCGGCATTCAAACGATAAACCTTTCAACTACTGTCTAATTTGACGAACTTTCCCCTCTTCGAGTTTACATTTACATGAATTAACCCCAGTCATATGAACAATTATAATTAACTAGAATGCTTAAGCCATCAATAATGACAGCTGATATCTTAAAAAAACTTTGCGATCATTATATTTTTGTTTGTACGTATGAATATTTGAATTTTTCAGGATGGGGAGTTATTGAAATGGATACATGATGAAATTTGCAAATGAGTATAAGGATGTAAAATATATGAGACCCCTCTTCGGTCACGACACTGACCATGGGATTGCACCTAGAAAGTTACCCTCCCAGACACAAGTCCGGGCAAGGTTGTTTAAGGAAGACCAGCAGTCGCCCATGCATACCGGCCTCCCCTCACCACACCACTGATGTTATCCAAGGGAAAGGCAAAGGGGCCGATACAGCTTGGCACCTGTGACGTCGCAACTCATTTCTACAGCTGAGTGAACTGGAGCAATGTGAAATAAAGTGTCTTGCTCAAGAACACAATACGCAGCCCGGTCCGGTATTCGAGCTCACAACCTCACGATCGTAAGCTCGATGCTCTAACCGCTGTTAGTGTGTATGTGTGTGTGTGTATGTGTGTGTGCATGTATGTGTCTATATCAGTGGTTTTCAACTAGGGTTCCGCAAGAAGTTACTAAACTGCTAAAATCGACAGTAATTTTTAAGTCTCCTGTGCAGATATGTGTGCATAAGACTATTAAACTATTGCACAGGGGTTCCCCGAGCCAGTGGAATGTTTCCTTGGGGTTCCACTCCAGCAAAAAGTTTGAAAAGCACTGGTCTATATGTATGTGCATATATGTGTGTATGTGTGTGGTTTGTATGTGGGAGGTATTTGTGCGTTCATGTGTGTGCGTGGGTGCGTGTATTTGTGTGTGTGTATGTGTGTGTGTACGTGTGTATGTATGTGTGCGTGTATGCAGCAATAAACTAAAATATAAAAACAAGGATCGATAAATAAAGGGGGGAAAGCGGTAAGGGTACAAGATGTAAAAAGATAACAAAATTTATCAGATACAAAATAAATATAAAAGATAAAGTAAAAGAATTAAAGGGATAGGTGTAGGAGTGGTTGTGTGGTAAGTAGCTTGCTTGCCAACCACATGATTCCGGGTTCAGTCCCACTGCGTGGCACCTTGGGCAAGTGTCTTCTACTATAGAACCGACCAAAGCCTTGTGAGTGGATTTGGTAGACGGAAACTGAAAGAAGTCTGTCGTATATATGTATATATGTATATATGTGTGTGTGTATGTGTTTGTACCCACCAACATCGCTTGACGACCGATGCTGGTGTGTTTACGTCCCTGTAACTTAGCAGCTTGGCAAAAGAGACCGATAGAATAAGTACTAGGCTTACAAAGAATAAGTCCTGGGGTCGATTTGCCCGACTAAAGGCGGTGCTTCAGCATGGCCACAGTCACATGACTGAAACAAATAAAAGAGTAAAAGAGAAGATGATAAAATAGAAATTAATACAATTATAAAAAAATATAGCAATTAAGATGTTAAACAATTCGACGGAAAGAAAACGATCAAAAATCGAGAAAAGGGTAACAGTGTAAAAAAGTAAGTGGGTATAAGAGAGGATAAAATAAGATGAACTAAAACAAAATAAAAATAAAATAAAAAATAAAATAAGAAGTTGCTTTTTAAGGAGTTTATAGGGACAGTCGTTAAGTGGTGGGAGTCCGCAAGGAATTTGTATTTGTAGACTGAAGATGTAACGCTGTTCCAGGCCGAGTCGCGTGTGTGTGGATCCGTGGTGCAGAGCGAGGCCAAAGACGGAGCTATTAGAGGGGATGTGGTTGGCAAAGCGGAAATGACGGGCGACGTGGGTGTTCGTGCGTAGCCGGCGGCCCGTCTGACCAACGTTGAGTGTATTACAGAGATTACAACTAATGCAATAGGTAAGGTTTGAATAGGTGCAGGAAAAGGAGTTTCTAATGTGGAGAGTGTGCTGGTCGGGTCCAATGAGGGAGTTGGTGTTGGTGATGAAAGGGCAGGTGTGGCAGCGGGATCTAGAGCAAGGGAAGGATCCGGGTGGAGTTGGGCGGAGAAGAAGATGGTGCTACCACCAGCAGATCGCGTAAGTTACGGGCGCGTTTAAAAGAGGAAGAGTGGGTTGGGGAAAATGAGGTATTTGGTGGGATCTAGCTGGATCGACGGAAGGCCCGTAGGATCCTACGATGAAGGGGTAGGTTAGAGGGGTGGAAAAGGAGGGGAAAGAGGTGCGATTGGAAGATTGGTGTGAGGAAGAGAGAGAGGGCGGTGGTGCTATCGATTAGACGAGCGCGGGCAAGAGCGGTTTGGACAAGGGTTGAGAGGTATCCCCGACGCATGAACATGCAGGCAAGGTACTGGAACTGAGTCTCGAAATGCTGGTCCTGGCTGCACAAGCATCGGAGGCGGATGGGCTGGGAATAGGGGATGGCCCGTTTGGTGTGGGAGGCATGGGAAGAGGAGAAGTTGTGGTAGAAGTGGGAATCTGTGGGTTTGAAGAAGGCGGATGTGGTGAGAGAGTAGGAGGGGAGGTCAATGGTAAGATATCTATCTTTCTTTCTATCTATCTCTCTTTATCTCCCTCTCTCTCCATATATATATATATGTGTGTGTGTGTATATATATATATATATATACAAGATAAGAAAATGGAGAAATACATCTAAATCAAATATCAATTACCAGATAATACTCAATCACATACTTTATTAAACCATTATACAACATTACTCTTTTACGTACACTTTTTTATGTACTTTCCTTTATGTACACTGATTTGTTCTGCTTTTTATATTTAACCCTACAGTCTCTTATGTGGTGGTTTAATAAAGTATGTGATTGAGTAATTGATATTTGATTTAGATGTATTTCTCCATTTTCTTATCTTGTATTAGTATTTTGTGGTAAATCTTTTTACCTTTGCCCATATAATACAGTAAATGAATTGATTGCATCGCAATCATTAACATTTATGTATTAACTTTGTTGGGTACTTCACTAGCAGTATATTGGATATATGTTATCCCATAGAGGGTTGCATTTACAACCCCTATCTCAATTTGTATATATATATATATATATATATATATGATCCCCACCCCAAAACGATGGAAAAACACAAGAAAAAAACAACAACGCCAGGACGTGGTACATGCAATATATTGAAAGACGCTCAGGGAAGGAAAGAAATGTTGTTTTCCGATTCAAGCAAAGCTCTTCTTAAGAAACAGGAGACAGAGGAAATTCCAAGAGAAAAGGAAGACAGAGGGAAAAATCGCCAACAATCCACATGTAGTTACATTTCGAAAAACAAAAATGAAAAAAAATCAAATATATATATATACACACAGACACAATATACGCGCGCGTACGCACCCATAGACACATACGCACGCACACACACTCACACACGCACACACACACACACACAACATACACATATATACAAATACACTTAGCATATTCTATATGCTGATGTTAACGTAATTATATAAGGCACCATTACCCGTAAGCATGGGCTGGAATAAGAATATGTTAGTTCTAATATCATACATGTACGCATATATATATATGTGTGTGTGTGTGTGTTGTGTGTATGTATGTATGTATGTATGTATGTATGTATGTATTTATGTACACAACCTGTCAAACAAGCACGTCCACATTTTCATATACACATACATATTTAAACACGCAAACAAACGCAGAGACACACATATATTATTTAAAAATATAATAAAATATACATGTATACATATACGGATATATTCACACACATATGGAATTTATTACATAGGCAGTAGTTAGCTAACTAAACGATACATTAGTCTTTTTACGAAACGCAGACGTAGTAAAAGTATCATAACAGCTAAATTGCGCGTGAGGTTATATGAAGATGATGAGCATGCAGAGAGATACAGACACGTTGCAATTATTTAATCATTGGGTCGTAAGACTCACCAAGGAATTCAAAGGATTAACGATAGGGCAATACTTATACTATTTTAACCACTGCACTGGCAAAGAAACCGGATGTCTTTTTATCATAGTGTTCTTATCCTTGTTTACCTTATCAATGTTTTAAAACATAAAAGATAACATTTATTCTAAAACATTAAAGGCGATAACAAGGATGAGCTGTTCTGACTATCACAAGATGGAAGCACTCCGTCGGTTACGACGATGAGGGTTCCGGTTGATCCGAATCAAAGGAACAGCCTGCTCGTGAAATTAACGTGTAAGTGGCTGAGCACTCCACAGACACGTGTACCCTTAACGTAGTTCTCGGGGATATTCAGCGTGACACAGAGAGTGACAAGGCCGGCCCTTTGAAATACAGGTACAACAGGCACAGGAAGAAAGAGTGAGAGAAAGTTGTGGTGAAAGAGTACAGCAGGGATCACCACCATCCCCTGCCGGAGCCTCGTGGAGATTTAGGTGTTTTCGCTCAATAAACACTCACAACGCCCGGTCTGGGAATCGAAACCGCGATTCTATGACCGCGAGTCCGCTGCCCTAACCACTGGGCCATTGCGCCTCCATAACTATCACAAGAATATATATATATAAATATATAAAATAAACATAGAAATATTACGTAAGCGCAATTATCGTGGTTTGCAATCACGTGGTTCCAAGTTCAAACAGGAATTAAGTTTAGCTTCGTGGACCCATGATTTGTGAATGAAATTCCGAAGGCAGAAATTGTGCAGAAGCTTGTGAATATCATAATGATAAAGCAACCACAATAAGGACAACGACAGCGAAAGAAATCAAAATGCGATGTTAATGTATTATGGCACTAAAGAAAAAGAAATGGGCGTCAACTTTTCGAGCAAGATGCTCTTTCTCAGAGAAGAAAAGAAAACTAAAACGTTATTTCATGTGATAATGATCGATTATGATTGACTAATAGCAGATGATATATATATACATGCGTGCGCATTACGAGTCTGTGCAGCGTGCGCGTGTGTCTGTGTCTGTGTGTAAACGTATATGTTCATTCGTACGTACATATATGTGTATGTAAGAATGTATGTATGTATGTATGTATATATGTATATATGTATATAAGCACACGTGTAAGCATATAGATATAGATAGATATGTATATGTATATACATATATATGTATATGGTATCATTGGAAGAGATAAAATGAATGAACACATGATGAAAGGAACGTACAGGAAAGAGTATTTGAGGAGGACTCGGCTTCTGCCCCAATCGAAGCTAAATGGCCGCTATAAAATTAGAGCAATTAATACGTGGGCGGTTGCTTTGATGAAATAAGGGGCAGGAATAGTGTCTTGGAAGAAGAATGAATTATACAAGAGATTGACCGGAGGTGTAAACTCATTTTCCTTCTCGGTGTGAAGAGTTGTCATAAAGTTTCGTTAATTTTTGTCTAAGGTAGAGTCGGTGAGGTGTAAACTCATTTACCTCCTTACATTTTATTGTTGTAGTTAACCATCCAATATGGCGACGCATGTTGTTGATGGTTTCTTCAAGCATTGTTTTCCATCGAGGTTGTTTCCGTTTAGTAATTTCGTTACATTGTTCACTGTAGATTACTCCTAAAGTGTTCTTTAAGAGTAATAGCGTAATGACAATGAACAAGAGTAATAGTAATGACAATGAACAAGGAACTACACCCCAAGAGTGATGTATCAAGATTGTATGTAAAGAGGTAAGACGGAGGATGGGGATTGGTGTATTGGGAAGGTTGTGTAAGAGAAGAGGAGAATAGCCTGGCTTGGTATGTAAAGAAGAAATGATTGAAACAGTGAAAATACAGGGAACCTTAAAAGTGAACAAAACCGTAGATCCAATACAATTTAAGACCAAGCATAGCAGATGAATGAAATTTGGCAGGAAAAGAAAATGCACAGTTAGTTCTTGAGGAAAAAAGAAGAGATTGATTGGACTAGAAGCTGGCAATGAATGCAGAAAGGAGACTTAAAAGGGCCCACTGAAGCATTAGTATGCAGTGCTCAAGAATAAGCTCTCATAACAAAACTACTCCAAATATCACATTGATAAAAGCACTGACTCGCCACAGTGTAGGATGTGCTCTACGAAGGGAGAAAGTATAAGCCATATTGTTAGTGAGTGCTGTAAGCTTGCACAACGCGAATATAAAAGGAGACAGGACAATGTGGCCAGATATGTCCACGGCTGTTGTGTGGTAAAGCAAACCTCGAGAGAGCCGAACAATGGTATGAACACAAGCCAGACGGAGTAATGGAAAACGAGCATTACAAAGTGCTCCGGGATTTTAACATGCAGTGCCACCTAGTCATAGAGGCAAGACCACCCGATACCGTGCTCCTCCATAAAGATGAAAAAGAAGCAAAGATAATAGATGTTGCAATACCAGGCGATTCGAGGGCGAAATGTAAGGAAAGAGAGAAGATTGAGAAATACCAGCCACTGCGGGACGAGATAGGAAAGTTATTTTAAAATTACAATTTGCAAAAAATTTTGCTACTTTCTCAAAGCTTTCTTTGGTCAACAGACTAATCCCAACGAGAGTGAAAAAAAATTCCGACCGATCTAATGCTTGAGGTTATCAACGATGTTGCTAGAGAGCACATGGATCATGTGATGTTAATTACTGGAATATAAATACTCTTATATACACAGCCGCTATTACTCTTAAAGAACGAAATTACTTAATGGAAACAACCTCGATGGAAAACAATGCTTGAAGAAACCATCAACAACGTGCGTCGCCATATCGGATGGTTAACTACAACAATAAAATGTAAGGAGGAAAATGAGTTTACACCTCACCGACTCTACCTTAGACAAAAATTAACGAAACTTTATGACAACTCTTCACACCGAGCTCTTGAGTGAGAGCGAATCACTTTAATACATGAACTCAGGACGGTGAGCGAGAAACTCCACTGTCGCATGCGAATTTTTGAGCGAGCCAGTATCAATCGCAAGTTTGCTTCCAACCCACACATATACGAGAAATGAGGAAGGAAAACATTACCATTAAGAAAGCTCCCTCCCAAGAAGATCTACAATCATTCTGGTAAAAATTTGGAACGAAAAGTGGGATTTCAACCGCAATACATCATGGTTAAATGAGAGAGAATATTGTACCAACACTAACAGTAAAACATGCATAATTGATGCAGAAACCTTCGCTATAGCAGTAGGCAAACTGCAGAATGGGAAGGCACCTGGCAGGGACCTAATAGTTGGACATTGGTACAAGAAGCTGACATTTTATAGAAACCAGTTGATTTATATGTTCAAAAGGGTCAGACTGATATACCAAATTGGCTTGCTACAGCAAGGACAAATCTTGTTGCCAAAGATGAAATCACCGAGATGGCAGGAAACTACAGGCCCATTGCTTGCCTAAACATTATGTACAAACTGTACACAAATTCCTCCAGGACCATTGTGAGTCGAAAAAGGGAGTATGGAGATGTGCCAAACAACATTTAATAAACAAAGCTGTACTATCCGAAGTAAGAAAGCAACGCAGAAACCTTGTAACAGTATGGCTTGACTATAAGAAGGCATTCGACTCTATCCCTCATTCATGGCTCTAGAAGTGCCTACATTTGGCAAAAGTACCTACTACCTTAATTGCTCCTATAGAAAGACTAACAAAGACATAGACAACTATTCTTGCTCTTACAACCGAGAACATGGAAGTTTTTTAATGCCTTTCTTTTCCAACGAATCTTGGGGTTTTTAGCCGTGTGACAAGGGGCCCCATCTTCCATAAATAAAGCGTCTTTAATCATTTCACCATTAGAGAAGATTGGAAGGAGTCCTTTCTGCAATATGGATAAATATCTTAGTTTACGTTTCCGTCACACTACATCTGCTCCGATTGACTATTACTCCAAATTGCTCCCTAGGCCACCACAGGATAGCGGCTTTATTTCATTGTTGGCCGCAATCTTTTCATGTCAAATTCTTGATCACAGAATCTCCAGACCCATACTCGACCAATGTCAGAAAATACAGCAAATCTGGACTCACCAGAGAATATGATAATGTCCCAAAATGCTAGTGGTCACTCCATCATCTCACTGGTCCAGTTTTTCTCCATTTGATAGTGGCCGGTTGAAGAAATGGTTTCCTTCTTGTTGCTCTGCCATTGTAGCCAAGTTTGTGAAGATACCTGACAACAGTTTTGAAACTGACATCAACTTGATCTGCTATGTCAGAGGCCTTGCAATGAGGATTATCCTCTACACTTCACTTAACAAAGCAAAGGGACCTGTCAGAGAGCCCTGGTTGACCTGGGCAACGTGATGTGGACGCTTTCCTCTCTCTGGTGAATTGCATATAAAAGGCTTCTTTTGTATATGGCATGGCTAAACAGTAACATATCGAACCTGAAACATAAAAATGCCATTAACAAAAAATATAAACCTTTTCAAGTTAAACATAAAACTATGTTTCATGGCGTGCCGATTTACTTCTGTCATGTGTGTATGTGTGTGTGTGTATGTATGTATGTATGTATGTATGTATGTATGTATGTATGTATGTATATATATATGTTTATATATATATATATAATATATATATGTGTGTGTGTGTGTGTGTGTGTGTGTGTGGTGTGTGTGTGTGTGTGTCTATATATATATATATATATATATATATATACAGACATGACAGAAGTAAATAGAGAGAGATGGAGAGAGAGAAAAAAAGGAAGAGAGGAAATACTATATATATTACATAAATATATATTAGATAAACAAGGTGAAAACAGCCCGGATGTTAGTACTTTCGCTTGTTGGTGTAAGAATTGTTTCAGTTGTTTTAAGGTTTTCGGTCATGAATAATGGAATATCAGATAAGAATTATCGTTAGCACAGATTCTTTTCATTTTTTCTAAGTTACAAATGACCCAGTTAAATAGCTTCGATGTAACACGCTTTTAAATAATAAATATTTATTTATTTATCTATCTATTTATTTCGTATTATATATTTGATTCGAGTGGATTTGTCATTAATTAATTTCCAACTAAAACTTAAGAAGCAAAAGCCGCAGCAATTTCACTAATTATTCGGTAATGAATATCTTAATACTTGTTTCATTAAACCGCAATTAAAACATTCACTTGATAAGCCAACTTTTGAGCCTTTATGATGTTGCTCGATCTCCTAAATATAACAACCAAATCCTGCAGTGACGGAGAACGATACGCTGGCTAATCTGTTTCTAAATACAGTAGAATAATGTCAATGATCAGACTACATTTGGGGCGACGAAAACTAACAAATGTTTAAATGAAATTAACCCCTTACCCAACAATTATTTTGAAAATAAATGTATTTTTTCAGACATATTTTTTAATTGTTTTATTTTTTAATTGTCGATTTTGGCGAGTCTATCTTTTGACGAGTTAACTCGCCAGAGATAGAAAAAAACGATTTAGGTCAAAACGCATATATTCGTTTCTGCCGGGTAAGGGGTTAACAACCTTCATGGGTTTTTGAATGGCTAATAATTGCCTTTCATGCTGTAATTGTTTTAGCTTCAACACAAGATCTTGGATCAAGCCACTTTGCCTGGCGAATACACCTTTGAAGTTCTGAATACTTTATGTTTGAAAAAAAAAAAACACAATCCAAGAGATGGTCGCAGCTGGAATGCTTTTGAGTTTTGGCCTGGTCTCTCACTGTAGCTCAACTGTAATTGACTAAAGTGAGTTATATGCGTGGCCGTGTGGTAAAAGGGTTACTTCCCAACAACATGGTTCAGTCCCAGTGCGTGGCACCTTGGGTAAATCTCTTCTACTATAGCCTCGAGGCGATCAAGGCCTTGTAAGTAGATTTAGTAGATGGAAACTGAAAGAAGCCTGTCGTATACAAATGTGTGTGCGTGCGTATGTGTGTTTGACCACCACCAATACCACTTGACAACTGGTTTTGGCGTGTTTACGGTCTCGTAACTAGGCGGTTCAGCGTAAGTGATCGATAAAATAAGTACTAGACTTAGCAAAACAAAAATTAAGTCCTAGAGTCGAATCATTCGACTAAAAACTCTTCAAGATGCATGGTCGCCATCCAATGACTGAAGAATGTAGGAAAAAAAAAAGACAAATGTAGTTCTCAAATCAATGATTTCAAGTTATTCTGATTTATTTAACGAGAAACAAAATCACTAAGATTAAAATTATGTTCAATGCAGGCAAAAATCTAACAATTTCGAAGGGAAGGTTTCAATCGATAGCATTGATTCCAGTACTTCACTGCTACTTTAACAATGCAAAAATGATCAAGGGCACAGTTGATCTCGACAAGATTCGAACCCAGAACGTAAAAATCGCTGGGTATTTTTTCTGATGCTCTAGCAATTCAGCCAATCCACTGTATTAATCCTCAATACTAAAGTGGAAAGGATCACGAATGCAGTTACATTGAGGTTTTAACCAATAGCTTAACGGTTCGAAACCAGGTCACAGATATAATTTGCCGTGAGATCGTCTCTTATTCTAGGATGTCCGTCACCTCTATTTTCACGACATGAAAATTTGATAATGAATGCTGTACTATACAGCATTAACTGGATTTATATACAACTAAGTGGCGAAATGGTCGAGTCGTTAGAGTGTTGGATAAATTGACTTAGCATTCCAGTTCACTGCACTCAAATGTCGCAGGGTTCGAATTTGCTTTCATCCTTTAGAGATAGATAACATAAGTACCAGTTCTGTACTGGGGAAGATTTTCACTCTCCCCCTCTTTCCCCTCTCTCTTTCTGTGTGTGTATACTTATATATATATATATTATATATATATATATATATATATATATATATATATATATATATATATATATATATACCTCTCTATTTCTCTCTTGAGTTTTGGGAAAAATTCACTGGGGTCAAATCTGAACAGGGATGTGCTCCCAGGGGCGAAAGAAAGCCCCAGGCACATCATATACTACAAACGTACACCGTCGACTGCGGCAAAAGTTGAGGCCTCAGGGCAAAGCAAAGTATGGATACAAATTATAGTCTCACAGCGAAATGCTAATCTTGAACTGCGATGGCGATGTGTATTCGTCTTAAATTCCCGTTGGCCATTTCCAAGATCCGTAAATTTTTGTATGATGTGAAGTAGTTATGACCAATACACACTCACACACATCACTCATGAAGAGCCACTTCCCTCGTCACACATACATTCATACAAACATACATACAAACATACAAGCGTACACATATACTCAAAGTTAATACGCACACACATATGTATATATATATATATATATATATATACATAACGTTATATAATTAGGGTTCAGTAAAATAATTTACTTTACCACACACCGAACATTTAGAAATAGCAGTCAAAAAATTTTAGCTATTTCCCCTTCTATAAGAAAAGTATCCCAGACAATGTATACTCAAAAATAATTCACGTAGGTATAGAGGGAAAAATAACGAAAGATCACACGTACATCGATTACTTGAGAACGTCGTTTCTGGATTAGTTGGATATAGAGATCAACATTTCCGTCATCAGCCCAAGATTTCTTTAGGTTTGAATTTGAGAGCACTAAAATCGAACATACCCGTCTGATATGAGTAATCCCAGACAAACCATCTTCAACCGCTAGTACTAACGAATTCAAAAAGAGACTTTTATAGTAGAGGAAATAGCTAAAATTTTTTGGCTCCTATTTCTAAAAGTTCGGTGTGTGGTAAAGTAAATTTTTTTTACTGAACCCTAATTATATAACGTAATGTTTTAAATATACCGTAAATGGTCTTTTTACATACTGAACATTACTTGGTAAAATTATTAATTAATAATTAATTAATTTTACCCTTTTTATTATTGACAATATAATTCTCTCTCCCTGATAATAAACTACAGATCCCTCTGTAGGGACTTGTTTCTCTATAACTCACGTGGGTGGACGAGGGAGGATACAAAGCCTCATTCGTACTTTTTGAATTCGTTAGTACTAGCGGTCGAAGATGGTTTGTCTGGGATTACTCATATCAGACGGGTATGTTCGATTTTTAGTGCTCTTAAATTCAAACCTAAAGCAATTTTGGGCTGATGACGGAAATGTTGATCTCTATATCCAACTAATCCAGAAACGGCGTTCTCAAGTAATCAATGTACGTGTGATCTTTCGTTATTTTTTCCTCTATACCTGCGTGAATTATTTTTGAGTATACATTGTCTGGGAGACTTTTCTTATAGTAGAGGAAATAGCTAAAACTTTTTGGCTGCTATTTCTAAAAGTTCGGTGTGTGGTAAAGTAATTTTTTTTTACTGAACCCTAATTATATAACGTAATGTTTTAAATATACCGTAAATGGTATTTTTACATACTGAACACTACTTGGTAAAATTATTAATTAATAATTAATTAATTTGACCCTTTTATTATTGACTATATATATATATATATATATATATATATATATATATATATATATATATATATATATATATATATATATATATATATATATATTGTTGTGTCTTGGGAGAGTCATTCTGTTTTAATGCCTTATTACTTAACACACTGGTTCAATTTCCACTCATTTACTTTTTTTTCTAGAAATTAAATGAAATAAATAAGTAAATGAGTGGAAACTGAACCGGTGAGTGTGTCAATTAATAAGGTATTAAAGCAGAATTATTCCCCAGACACAAAACATGCTTCAACACACGTATTCACAAAGAATCTTGCAAACCCTATATGTGTATGTATGTGTGTGTTTGTGTGTGTGTTTGTATGTATGTATGTATGCATGTATGTATGTATGTATGTATGTATGTATGTATGTATGTATGTATGTATGTATTATGTATGTATGTAGTTATGTATGTATGTATGTATTATGTTTTTAATAAATAAGCATTTGTTAAAAATAATCTATCAAGAGAATCTTGCATAAATATTGAGTTGTTTTTTAATATTTTTATAGATTATACCGAGTTGGATGTGTATATAATCTCTTGTTTTTTTCTTTCTCTGTAACTCTCTCTCGTTCGCTCGCTACACACACACATACACACACTTACATACATACATACATACATACATACATACATACATACATACATACATACATACATACATACGCATACGCATACATATACATTCATACGATGTGTTATGCGAGTGCGCCAGCGTGTATGTAAGTGCTGTGCATGTATGTATGTGAGTTTTATGTATGCTTACGAGAGAATGAGAAATATAAATATTTGCGCATTTTACAAGTGTTAGCAAATATTAAGTTTTATCTTTAATTTTTCTTATAATTTAGGCATATCAGTATTATGAACATACGCATTATTGATACGTGTACTTACCCACTTCTCTCTCTCTCTCTCTCTATATATATTTTTTTTTTCTCACTCCACCTCTCTCTCGCAGACTTTTTCTTTTTGTTTTTCTCTTTTTTTGTTTTTGAATACAGATATGTTAAAGTGAAAATAAGTCAAGCGGTATAAGTGTCCATAAGAATGCGAGAGGGATTGTGTTGGAGACGGGAGCAGAGGATTACGTATTTTGTATGAGAAGAGAAATATATGGTCATTTAAAAAGAGCGAATGCTTGGGTATGTATCCGTGTGAGTGAATTAACTTATATTACACTCACCCAAAAACAGGCACGCGCGCGCAGACAGTAGTGAGAGAGAGAAGGAGGGTGAGTGAGAGAGAGAAACATCATTAAATACATACGTACATACAAGAATATCTATATATATAAAACTGAAGTTGTGTGGTGTCTGTCTCCTACGATTTAGATTCCTAACTGCTCCCACATTTTGCGGTGCAGTTTGACCAAAAGCGGGATCTTATAGTCGTGATTCATATCGAGCCCTTCTGGGTATTAACGCGCGTCTACGATGAGTCTACGATTTTAAAAAATTTACCATAATTTTTTTCCATTTTTAATGCATTTTTTTGCTATTATAAAAATGTCTACGATGAGTCTACGATTTAAAAAAAATTTACCATCACTTTTTTCCATTTTTAACGCATTTTTTTTGCTATTATATAAGGGAAGTAACTCTCTAAAAATGCTTATATAGTTATTTCCCTTACAAACCCGAGCAACGCCGGGCGATACTACTAGCTTATATATACATATATTTTTGCACATAACTTGCATGAATATGCAAACATATATACACACACACACATATGCTTCCATGCACACACATATACATAAATATGTGAGTGTGTGTGTGTGGGGGGGGGTTCTTTTTTTCTTCTTCCTTCTACTTGTTTCAGTCATTTGACTGCAGCCATGCTGGAGCACCGCCTTTAGTCGAGCAAATCGACCCCAGGACTTATTCTTTGTAAGCCTAGTACTAATTCTATTTTGTCTCATTCGCCAAACCGCTAATTTACGGGGACGTAAACGCACCAGCATCGGTTATCAAGCGATGTTGGGGGGACAAACACAGACACACAAACATATATACAGATACGTACATACATACATATCTACATACATATCTATATACATACACACACGCACGCGCACGCACACACACACCTATATATATATATATTTGAGTAGTTGAATGAATTATCTTATTATGGATAATTCGGTTAACCAATACCTGGGTAGCAAATTCACGTCAGAAAAACACGGTTGAAGCTACATGCCTAGGGCAGAGATCACGTGCTTTCGTGTGGAAATTTGTGTGTTTTTTTAAATACAAATAAATGAAAGAATGGAGTTGAACGACGAATTAACAAAATTCCATTATTTTCGACCTATGTTTCAAAGGCTGCATATTCCTAATTTCGAAGGAATAAGGGGTGCATTATGCCGCCTTCTCATCAGGAAAAACAAGGAACTTATGTCAGCATCAAGATGCACAAAAACGTTTAGATGACTGCCCACATGGAGCCCATAGCGATAATGAGTGTTTCTTTAAAATATTCCGTTATAAGCAGTGACGTCAAAAATGGTTGAATGTAGAAGATTTTAGAAGGTTCAAGGGTTCAAACAAGGTTGGAGGAGAGAGGCCTAAGAATAGGAAGGTGATAGGGTGCAGGTCATATGAATGGTGATTTTATTGTTTTCTTTTGTGAATGAGTGCCTATGTGTGTGTATGTATATAACTGCATTAATGTCTATGTGTGTGTATGTGTGTGCGTGATTGTGTGTGTGGTTGGGTAGATGCCAAAAACAGACAGTGGTGAAGTGACAGGTTTGCGTCTGTGTGTTTGATTGTGCTTACGATAAAGAGAGGGAAAGAGAGAGAGAGGAGGGTGAGGTAGAGATACAAAGGTAAAACATACTTCAATGGATTGGGTAGTAGTCCTTTAAGAGTATAAAAATTGACTATGGGGGCGATATATAAATGGGACTATATCATTAAAAATTCAAGGAGGTTATCTATATTAAACATTATTCATATGAGTGAAAGGTGTGTTTTTGCCAGTGCATGCACCTAAAGGATTTCTCGACCATTGTATTTATTAAAGGGACTTTGGCGAACAATATATGGAAAAGTTCGGAATTACAGACGCCACAAAATTTTCTGCCCTTATCAAACGGAAAGGATACCGACAATATGGACCATTCCAGCCTGAAAGTTGTATTGCTGTCCTTAAGACGCCAAACTAATTTACTTAGTCCTGTGCTGTGTTGTTTTCTCTTATCTCGGAAAGTTGAATAATGATTGGAGATCCTGTGGGCTAATTTAGAAGTAGTTGCCCCAATGTAGAAAAAGACATCGGTCCCGGAAGAAATTTTGCAATACAACTTTCAGGCTGGAATGGTCCATATTGTCGGCATCCTTTCCGTTTGATAAGGGCAGAAAATTTTGTGGCGTCTGTAATTCCGAACGCAGAACTCCGCGCACGCACATATCCACACTTACACACACATTCCTCCTCCTCTACCATTCTCCTCTCTTTGACAGAACTACTCTTCTGTCTTTGAAAGCACCTTTCTTCACCCATTTCCTTCCGGTCTCTCAAAATGTGACCTCGTGTGTACCGTTGGCGATTTTTTTCCCTCTGTTTTCCCTTCTCTGGATCTTTCCTTCTCCTATGTTTCCGACGAAGAGCTCCGCTCGAAACGTTAAACCCTCCTTCTTTCCTTCTTTCCTGAGCGTCCAATAATACTATATTTGTTCCACGTCCTCGCGTTGTTGTGTTTTTTTTTGTGCTTTCTTGTTTGGATTAACTATATATATATATATATATATATATATATATTATATATATATATATGTGTGTGTGTGTGTGTGTGTTTGTGTGTGTGTGTGTGTTTGTGTGTTTATGTACGTATGTGTGTGTGTTTGTGTGCGTCCACATTGTTTTATGTATATATACACACCACCGTATGTTTATGCACGCATGTAGACATGTATTTCGACATGCTTACTTATATATACATACATAGTTACATTTAGTTATACGTTATACATACATACATACGTAACAAAAGACACATACTATTTCATCCTTAGTGCGACGAACAAATGTGGTCATTGGTCTACTCCATTAAGGTTGATAACAGGTCTAAACGTCAATATCTAGGATTCCTGCTGTTAGAGCTAAGAAATATTTTAATCCTGATATGTTGCTGAGTCTCTATAAAATTCAAATAAAACTCGCACTAAAGTACTGAATGCTATATAATGTTATTGCTGCTGATCTAGACACAGAATCGCACAGAATTCAATTATTTGCAACAACTGTGATCTGAAATAACTAACTTTATACCTTATCCAACTATGACTAGCCAACATAATTGTTCCTATTCGCCTCTCTCACTACGCTCCATCTACCGAGCTCTTCATTTAACCCATTTTTTTCCCGCCTCCGGCATTTGTCCAGGTGTTTTATGCTCATTCAGGACCTATCACGTGGAAAGGTCCTTGCAGTTCTTTTTTGGTCCCAAACATCAACAATTTAGGACAGTGGTTCCCAAAGGTCTTCGGACTGCCGACCACTCGGAACCTATCTCACATTCCTAGTGCCTCTCCGCCAACTCATCACTACAAGCGTTGACCATTTTCTGCAGCGAATTCAAAACAACAGTATTTCACAAATAAAACTTAATCTAATAAACCCATTGTTTTCTTTGCTTTTACACCCATATCCCTTTTTTAGGTCACACCATTATTGCCCTTACCTTCCTTCAACACCCCGCTGAATATTTCGGTCGCCGCCAGAGGGGGACAGTACCGTCCACTTGGGGAACCACTGATCTCTGCAGATTACCCAACAGTCCCATTCGTAAAATGAATATGTGTGTGTGTGCAAACATATATCGTCTACTACGTAGAATGCACTAAATGCGGCATATCCTGCATCCTCCGAACCAAAGAATGTCAGTACGTAGGCACTTCATCGGGAAAAAAGTACTTGAATGCAGGAGTGGCTGTGTGGTAAGTAGCTTGCTAACCAACCACATGGTTCCGGGTTCAGTCCCACTGCGTGGCATCTTGGGCAAGTGTCTTCTGCTATAGCCCCGGGCCGACCAATGCCTTGTGAGTGGATTTGGTAGACGGAAACTGAAAGAAGCCTGTTGTATATATGTATATATATATATATGTGTGTGTGTGTATGTTTGTGTGTATGTCTGTGTTTGTCCCCCCTAGCATTGCTTGACAACCGATGCTGGTGTGTTTACGTCCCCGTCACCTAGCGGTTCGGCAAAAGAGACCGATAGAATAAGTGCTGGGCTTACAAAGAATAGGTCCCGGGGTCGATTTGCTCAACTAAAAGGCGGTGCTCCAGCATGGCCGCAGTCAAATGACTGAAACAAGTAAAAGAAAAGTCAAAGAAGAAAGAGCCAGAATATCACTGTTTCTATGGGAGCTATTGACAGAGAAGTCGAAAGTTGGGTGGGATTCGGCTTTACGCAAGGCATATAACTCCTCATAACTTCTTAATCTTTTTGAATTTTCAGATTTTTGTGAATTTGTGTTCTACATGCGGGAATTCATACGACTATACAAAAAGAAGAGAGGTTTTAAATTTTTTTGTAATTTTAAAATTTTCTTTCCATTTTTCGAGTTTTATTTAAAATTATTGTTTAAAATACGTACAGTCGGAATCTTTGGCTTAAATAATACTATAGAAAGATACTGCAAAACATTAAAATGTCAGATGGTCGTGAGATGTGCTAAAAATAACGGCCAAATATCCCTTAAATCGCACAAAATTTTTTTTTTTGTTTTTTGCATAGTCGTATGATTTTTCGTGTGTGGAACACAAATTCGCAAAAAATTTCTGAAAATTCCAAAAAATTAAAAAGTTACGAGGTCGTATTGGCTAATCATCAACAACAACAACAACATCAGCTACAACAATAACAACAACAGAAAAAGCAACGACAATAATTATAAGCAATCAGACAAGATTCCATCTTATTAAACACTAAGATATTTTTGATGAGTCTAAGTAGCTACTTGTATTTGTCTGATAGATAGTTAAAGGCCCTTCAGAATGGGATTTTCCGTACATTGCAATAATGTTTGGCATCTCCTGAAACCATGCTGTCTTGAAGATGGGAAGGAAACGAATCGTTCTTAAAATGATCGTCCTTAAAACGCACTCATACGCACAAAACCATATATATATATATATATAAATGAAAGAATGGAGTCGAACGACGATTTAACAAAATTCCTTTATTCTCGACATATGACGTGAATTTGCCACCCGGGTATCGGTTAACCGAATTATCCATACTAGGATTATTCATTCAACTACTTATATATAATATATATATATATATCTTATATATATATTATATATATATATATATATATCTACATGCCTGTATATATACATATATATATACACACACATGCCTGCATATATATATATATATATATATATAGGGTCATCTCATAAATAATGCAGTTTTTTTATACCGCTTTTATTTATCAAAATTAAGATAAAGAAATTTCTTTTTTAATCTAAAATATATTCTCCTTCATTTTCTACAATGCTCTTCTATCTATCTGGTAGACTTGCAAGGCTCCTCTTCCAATTGTCCGTGACGAAAAATATTCCTCCAGTACTGTTCTGACCTCGTCTACAGAATTTTTCCGTCCAAATGATTTTGAAGACTGCGGAATAAACAATAATAATCAGATGGCGGCAATGTCCGGCGAACATGGCGGCGGGTATCGTTTCCCATTGAAGCTGCTCCAGCCATTGGAACGTCATCCTAGATATTCTTTGTTACCCTTTGGTTTTGGTTTAAAAGTTTAAAGTGGACTAAACCTTTCCTATACCACCAAACAGATAACAACACCTTACGTGAGTGAAGACCTTCTTCAGCCTGGGGTGCCAGTCTTTCTCCATTTTCTACTCACTGTCTTCAGTGCTTGATATTTTTTATAGAGAACACATTTCTCGTCACCAGTCACTATTCGGTCCAAAAGAGGTTCATTCGGGAGATGTGGCAGCAAAGAACATACATACTCTGCACGCGATTAGACTAGGAAAGTTTGTGAGGTGCCCATTAATCCAATTTGCTGTCTTTTCATATATTGTGTCATCCCATAAATAATGCTTTTTTTTATACGCAGGTGTCGATGAATGGTTGAATGACCAACTCCAAATTTCTCTGTAACTTCCTCAACAGTTACGATGGTATTTTGTCCCACCAGCGTTTTCAGGACGTCCTTGTCGAGCACTACAAATCTTCCAGAACGAGGTTATTTTAGGCTGTAATTTCCGGCTCGGAATTTCTTGAACCACCGTTGATATTGGCTTATGCTTATTATCCGATCCCCATATACGGCATCAATATTCCTAGCACTTTCCGTTGCGTTGTTGCCGTTATTGAAGTTATAAAACAAAATATGCCGGATATGCTCCTTTGTCACTTCGATTATAACTTTGAAAAATAACTGTTGATAATCGGACTGCACTCTTTAAAACTTACACTAAAAACAAGTGCAAGGTAAAATTACTACCGGCTTTTACAGCAAGTTAATGCAGGTTGGTCATCCCGTTCCCCTCCGGCTTTTAGTTCATGCATTTGAAAAAACCGCATTATTTATGGGATGACCCAATATATTTATGCTAGCCCCAAGATAAAGTCTTGTTTTGATTTCCATCTATAGGAATATAGACCCTTAAGGGGTCCCTAACGTCGAAATTGCAATAGGGAATTAACCAGTTATTTTTAAGTTGTGGATTCTATTTGTCATGACGCCCGAAGACGTGAGGAGAAATAATATGAGTGATAGAATGGCTTTATAGCGGTTTTGGCTGCTATTTTTAACATGTAAAGGCTTTTTAACCCTCTGAGTCATAATTGTGACAAGTTCATAATTATAAACGCTTTTCTTATATATATATATATATATATAATATTAGTTATCGCCATACTAATATGGCATTCTTATAAAAATAAGAATAAAGCTGACCGCTTATTAGCTCCATGAGGCCATCGCCTAAGTTAGCTATTGATACACAAACTGTATCCAT
>NC_043002.1:98100457-98107957 GCF_006345805.1 Octopus sinensis
TACACTATATATGTACATGGATACATCTATATGTGTATGTGTGTGCGTATATGCGTGTATTATGATACATATACACTTACAAAGATTAGTACATATGCGTGTCTGTGTGTGTGTGTGTGTATTTAAGTGCAAGTGTACGCACACTCACAGATATATGTAAGAATGTATGCATGTTTTATATAAGTTCGTGTGTATATTTGCATGTATCTGAGAGTGTGAATGAAAGCAACAAAGTTTATTGTGCGCTTACGTACAATAACGTACGAGAGTAGACAACTTTATTTTAGTAACACGAATACATATTTTCTAAAAATAGTTCAAGTGAATCAAGACATTTTAATAAAGGTTAATATTACATTTACGTATTTCTGCACAGGGCATAACAAAAGTACTCAAAAGGTTACATGTTTCTCATTATAAAAGAACCTGTACAACAGTTTCTCACTTCGGAATTAGTTTCACCTCCTAAGTAATATTGTTAGCGGAAAGGCAATAGCTAACCAATTTATAAGAATACTATTGTTGTTGCTCTGACCTTGTGCCCAAATGTGAAACCGCTAATATTACTGTTGTTGTTGTTGTGAGGGCGCATGACCTAGTGGATGGGGGTGTTGCACTCACGGTCGCGAAATCCTGGTTTCAATTCCTGGAGCGGATGATGCGTTGTGTTCATGAGTAAAACACTGCACCTCACGTTGCTTTGCGATCACTTTCACACCTGACACGCGGTACTGCATGCACTTATGTTTCAAATTTAGGTAGAAGACCATCGATTTTCTGGGTGGCTGTAAGCCAGTATTCAACAAGTACGTATTTTATCGGTCCCGAAAAGAAGAAAGGCATAGTCGACCTTTGCGGCATTCGAACTCAGAATGTAAAGACGGACTAAATGCCGCTAAGCATTTTCCCCAGCTTGTTAACAATTGTAGCAGCTCGCCGTTTTACTGTTAAATGCTAGTACCTGTATTTCAAAGGGAGCGAATTGGTTGGGTGGTGGATGTTTATAGAAGTGATGATTTTTCCTCGAAATGGAATATTTAAGCCAGATAAAATATATACATTTTTATACACCTTTCTGAGAAAGAGCTTTGCCGAGCTTAAAATATTAATAGGTCATTGTAATCGTTAGCATGTCGGGCAAAATGCTTAGCGGTAATTCGTCTGCCGCTACGTTCTGAGTTCAAATTCCGTCGAGGTCGACTTTGCCTTTCATCCTTTCGGGGTCGATAAATTAAGTACCAGTTACGCACTGGGGTCGATGTAATCGACTTAATACCTATGTCTGTCCTTGTTTGTCTCCTCTGTGTTTAGCCCCTTGTGGGTAATAAAGAAATAGGTATTTCTTCTGCCGCTACGTTCTGAGTTCAAATTCCGCCGAGGTCGACTTTGTCTTTCATCCTTTCGGGGTCGATTAAATAAGTACCAGTTTCGCACAGGGGTCAATATAATCGACTTAATCCGTTTGTCTGTCCTTGTTTGTCCTCTCTGTGTGTAGCCCCTTGTGGGTAATAAAGAAATAGGTATTTCTTCTGCCGCTACGTTCTGAGTTCAAATTCCGCCGAGGTCGACTTTGTCTTTCATCCTTTCGGGGTCGATTAAATAAGTACCAGTTTCGCACAGGGGTCAATATAATCGACTTAATCCGTTTGTCTGTCCTTGTTTGTCCTCTCTGTGTGTAGCCCCTTGTGGGTAGTAAAGAAATAGGTATTTCCTCTGTCTTTACGTTCTGAGTTCAAATTCCGCCAATGTCAACTTTGACTTTCAAGTACTAGTTGCGTACTGAGTCGATCTAATCGACTGGCCTCTTTCCACCCAATTTCAGGCCTTGTGCCTAGAGTAGAAAAGATTAATAAGCCATTGTGTTTTCAGTGAACAGAATCCTAACTGATGGATTTGTAAAGTTTAATGTTATTTTTTTTATATAAGGCGGCGAGCTGGTAGAATCGTTACCGCACCGAACAATCTTACTTAGCAGTATTTCTCCCCACTTCACATTCTGAGTTCAAATGCCGCCAGAGCTAACTGTGCTTTCATCCGTTCGGGGTCGTTAGAAAATGTACCATTTGAACACAGGGTTTCATGCAATCAATTTACCTTTTCTCCAGAAATTTCTGCCCTTGTGCTTAAATTTGAAACCAATATTATTCCATTATATATGCCATTCTGGCAGAAACGTTAGAGCGTGGAAAAATACCTTGCTATTATTATTAATGTTTTGTACATTCCAAGTTAAAATCCCACTGGGATTAACTTTTCCTTTCACCACATGGGGAACATTAATCCACGCTAATATCTGAAAAGGTGGAGGCGCAATGGCTCAGTGGTTAGGGCAGCGGACTCGCGGTCGAAGGATCGCGGTTTCGACCGGGCATTGTGAGTGTTTATTGAGCGAAAACACCTAAAAGCTCCACAAGGCTCCGGAAGGGGGTGGTAGCGATCCCTGTTGTACTCTTTCGCCAAAACTTTCTTTCACTCTTTCTTCTGTAGGCCTGCTTCGCTTAGCCAGCGGGGTGGCGTCATTTGAAGGCTAAAACAATGTGAAGCGCATTGTGACCAACGATGTGTAGCAACATCTGATAGCCTGGTCGGTCACGTGACGTGATTATCTGAAAAGAGACGCATAATGGATGTAATGATATATAAAAAATACGGATAATAAACCACAACGTAACATTTCTGCCTGTTCGAGTCATATGAAGCGCTGTATTTATTAATTTACTAGCAGCATAGCCCGGCGTTGCCCGGGTATGTAAGAGCCCCTAGTAGGCAATGACTAATCCCAATCTAGTCCTTTCCCTCTAGGGAACGAAGGCGCATGTGTAGGTTGCAATGTCTTCTCTTCACTCGAATACTTCTGTGTATACGATGTTCCTAGCTGTCCCTTTGGGCGAAAATATGAAAACATCATTGTGCCTCCCAACGCGTGAACAGCCCACGTACAGCCCAGAAAATGTGTTGCATATAAAAAGCTTAGATTCTCGACCCCATGTCGAATTTATTGATTTTTTCAGAACTGGAGGAACTTTTCAAAATTTTCGCTGCGTTAGTTTTGAATTATGACATTGGGCTATGTGTGTGTCAAGTTTCATCAGAATCGGTTGAAAGCCGTGGTCAGGGTGAGGGTACAACCTGACAGACACACAGACAGACAAACTGCCGTTTATATAGAGAGAGATTGTAAAACATGCGACGAGGACGTTTGTAAAGCGTCATCTGTTGAAAGGAGGCGCTCAGTTATAAAAAAGGTGAGAGAATCAAATGTAGAGGAAAGACATAGGTTTGCGGTGGAATTGATACGTCAAATAAATGGAAGTACTTAGCACAATCACACATGTTTTGTAAGACAGTTGGCATGGATCGGCTTGAAGTTATTTTATTCAGAGATGTCTAATTCAATACACAGCTGTGGCACACACGCAAGCACACATACACACACACACACACTTAAACAAAAATATGCGCACACTTTTTCTTCTTAAAAGTTCACATATGTGGAGTATATATTAAGTCTGGTCTCTTCAATTATAACTGTTTCTACCAAACTAGAGGATATGACAAATATATACATACATACATATATATATATATATATTATATATTATATATATAGTTATATATATATGTATCTTTATATATAAAAGTGAAGTTGTGTGTCTGTCTCCTACGATTTAGATTCCTAACTACTCCCACATTTTGCGATGCAGTGTAACCAGAAGCGGGTATCTTATAGTCGTGATTCATATCGAGCCCTTCTGGGTATAGCGCGCGTCTACGATGAGTCTACGATTTTTAAAATGATTTACCATCATTTTTTCCATTTGAATGCATTTTTTTCGCTATTATAAAAGGGAAGTAACTCTCTAAAAATGTCTACGATGAGTCAACGATTTAAAAAAAAATTTACCATAATTTTTTTTCCATTTTTAATGCACTTTTTTGCTATTTTTTTGGCTATAACGCTCTAAAAATGCTTATATAGTTATTTCCCTTACAAACCCGAGCAACGCCGGGCGATACTGCTAGTATATAAATATATATGCTTTTCGTACACGTATGTTTTAACAGAGCGTTCGTATTGTTTCTGCTATGCATGTTTAGATGTGCGGCTTTATATGTCTGTGTGCATGTATATATATATATATATATATATATATAATCATATGTGCTTATATATTCACACACACAAACACGCGCGCGCATGCATTTAGATATTATTATGTATATGCACATGTAGAGGCTATAGTTACGCCATGGGTTTTGTCCTGATGGCTAAATAAATTTAAGTATCCAAAGAAGGGCATCTAAGTATATAGATAGGTAGATAAACAGACGGACAAACAGACAGACAAATAGATAAATAGATAGGGAGCTGGAGAGATAGAGAGATAAATAGACAGACAGATAGATAGATAGATAGATAGATAGATAGATATGTTTCTTTATTAGCCACACAGGGCTGCACACAGACAGGACAAAATTACACGGTAGAGCTTTTCTTTTGGGGGTAAAAGAAGGGGGTTTGGTTTTCGATCAAAAGGGATCGTAAATGGAAAGAAAGAGGACAAAAAAAGGGGGGGGGATAAAATAAATTTTAAAAAAAAGGGGCAGGTGAGGAAAAAAAAGGGAAAGGAAAAAAAATTGATCAATAGGGATCGTTATCACAGAAATGTCAATATGAAGTGTAAAGAGGAGGACAGGTGAGGTTTACCCGTGGAAAGAAAAGCCTACGGAAAAGACCACGGTAACCTAGGTCAATGAAGTCGATAGATAGATAGATAGATAAATAGATAGATATATATATATATATATATATAGATAGATAGATAGATAGATAGATAGATAGATAAATAGATAGACAGACAGACAGACAGACAGACAGACAGATAGATAGATAGATAGATAGATAGATAGATAGATAGATAGATAGATAGATAGATAGATAGATAGATGGATGGATAGATAGACAAGACAGATAGATTCATGCATGTATGCATGCATACATACATACATACATACATACATACATACATACATACATACACAACTTAGCTTGAAACTGTAACTCTACGAACATTTAAGTGATACCCAATCAACACATCTCTCATGAAATTTCCATTGTTTCAACTGCTTACCATGTCGTAGGTATTTACATACGGGATCGTTTCAGTTTTAAGACGTTTCACTATGAACTTAATGTAAGATTAAAATCAAGTGAAAATTTAACTCTTTGCTTGTTTTCTGTATTACATGTGTATTACAAAGGACACTTTCCTCCCTGACGTCTACGCATCATATATGATACACATTCTCAATTTGTTTTCAACCACCTGAATAGCTTGGGACTTATGAATGGAAAACTTTATATCACTCAGAAAGTTATAAACAAGGACTAATTAAAAAATTGAGAACAGGCATGGATGTTTAGTACAAACTTATGAAAATGCTTTGACACAAGGCGCAGGAGTGGCTGTGTGGTAAGTAGCTTGCTAACCAACCAATGGTTCCGGTTCAGTCCCACTGCGTGGCATCTTGGGCAAGTGTCTTCTGCTATAGCCGGCCCGACCAATGCCTTGTGAGTGGATTTGGTAGACGGAAACTGAAAGAAGCCTGTCGTATATATTATATATATATTATATATATATATATATATATATATACGTGTGTGTGTGTTTGTATGTCTGTGTTTGTCACCCTAGCATTGCTTGACAGCCGATGCTGGTGTGTTTACGTCCCCGTCACCTAGCGGTTCGGCAAAAGAGACGATAGATAGAATAAGTACTGGGCTTACAAAGAATAAGTCCCGGGGTCGATTTGCTCGACTATAGGCGGTGCTCCAGCATGGCCGCCGTCAAATGACTGAAACAAGTAAAAGAGAAAAGAGTAAAAGTGTTAACGCTGGCTCGTTGTTATACAGACTATATTTTTCTGATCTGTAACAGGTCTTAACCTATCGCAGAAATATATGCTAACACAGGATACACTCCGTACTACTCGAACGTAGGTACGATACTCAGTATTCACTGTTCAACTATCGAACTCGCACGGTGAAACAACACCGTCAACTCCCCCCTTGGTAGTTCACTCCGTTCTTATTTATTCTAATTGGTTAGTCCACCTTCCGTCACGTGTGATTATTCAGGATTCTCCCATAACAAGTCTTAAAGACATTTCTTATTTTAATACTCTTTCTTGCCTCCCACACATCATTTCTCGGTCATAATACTGATCCTTTCCTCCTACAATGGCGACATTTCGAAGCCAATTATGACAAGGTCCCAATTTCCTATACAATTATCACCGAGTTAGACCCAAGATATCTACACCAGCTTCCTTTTCCTTATTGTTTCAAAGTGTTTTGTTCTACTTAAGAGTTAGTTATAAACAGCTGTATGCATAAACGAAAGCACGCGCGGACATACGTGCATGCTCTCACGCATAAACATAACAACAACATCAATAATGACCACTGCAGATACATGGACAACAACAACAACAATAACAACTACAAACAACAACAACAACAACAGCAACAATAGCAACAACAACGACCATAAACACTATGCCTATAAGGAGAAAGCTACAGAGAAAAATATTTGATAAATTATCAGATGTTACAATTTATACTTGTATTTTAGTGGTTGCAAAGAGCAGCTGCGAAATATATATATATATATATATATATATATTATATATATATACAATATACATATATATATTCCATATACATACATATATATATATATATATATATATATATCCATATACATACATACATATATATATATATATATATATATATATATATATATATATATATATATATATATATATATATAAAGTTAATCCAAACAAGAAAGCACAAAAAAAATACAACAACGCTAGGACGTGGAACAAATATAGTATTATTGGATGCTCAGGAAAGAAGGAAAGGATGAGGGTTTAACGTTTCGAGCGGAGCTCTTCGTCGGAAACATAGGAGAAGGAAAAATCCAGAGAAGGGAAGACAGAGGGAAAATCGCCAACGGTACACACGAGGTCACATTTTAGGCATGCATGCATATGTGCGCGTGGGCATGTGTGTAGGGAGAATTCAATACATAAGGGAGAAAATCCATTATTATATTCACTGTCAACTTGCATTAGGGATTCAATGATCGAGAATTCAATGATCGACTGAAGGTGGTGCTCCAGCATGGCCGTAGTCAAATGACTGAAACAAGTAAAAGAGTAAAAGAGTAAAGAGGGAGAGATATTACTGTTAATAATTTGCAATAATATCAGTGGCTAGCATGCGTAAAAGGCAAAATTATCAATTAATGCTGACGAGTAGTACTTGTAGCAAAAGCGTGATAATAATAGCTGTCAAAACGGCTCAAACCCACGGTTTTCACTGGTACACAAGGGCGAAATCGAGGGAACGGGCAGCAAGATTTTAAGACCCCGTACCATAGACGAGAGGAATCGAAAATTAAAATCAGACATACCCATATCACAGTGATT
>NC_043002.1:98112957-98117957 GCF_006345805.1 Octopus sinensis
TTACCCTAAACATAACCCTAACTCTAAGCCTAACCCTAAACCTAACCCTAACATTTCCCCTAACCCCAAACCCTAGCCCTAGACCTAACCCTAACTCTAACCTAAACCCTAACCCTAACCCTAAACCCTAAACCCTAACCCTACCCTAACCCTCAACCCTAAACCCTTACCCTAACCCTAACACTAAACCCTAACCCTAACCCTAACAATAATCCTAACCCCAACCCTAAACCTTAACCCTAACCCTAACCCTAACCCTAAAACTTAATCCTAAAGCTAACCCTAATTTTAACCCTAACCCTAATCCTAACACTAATCCTAACCCTAAACCCTAACCCTAACCCTAACCCGTACCCTAACCCTAACCCTAACCCTTACCCTAACCCTTACCCTAACCCTATCCTTAACCCTAACCCTAACCCTAACCCTAAACCCTAACCCTAAACCTTACCCTAACCCTAACCCTAAACATTAATTCTATCCCTAACCCTAACCCTAGCCCTAACACTATCCCTAAACCCTAACCCTAACCCTAACCCTGACCCTAACCCTTTACTTAACCCTAACCCGAACCCTAACCCTAACTCTAACCCTAACCATAAACCTAAACCTAACCCTCACCCAAACCCTAATCCCTAACCCTAACCCTAACCCTAACTCTAAACCTAACCCTAATCCTAACCCTAACACTAAACCTAACCCTAACCCTAACCTTAACCCAAACCCTACCCGTAAACCCTAACCCTAACCCTTACCCTAACCCTAACCCTAACCCTATCCTTAACCCTGACCCTAACCTTAAACCTAACCCTAACCCTAAACCTAACCCTAACCCTATACCTAAACCTAACCCTAAACCCTAACACTAACCCTAAATCCTAATTCTAACCCTAACCCTAACCCTAACCCTAACCCTAACACTTACCCTAACCCTAACCCTCACCCTAACCCTAACCCTCACCCTAACCCTAACCCTAACCC
This sequence comes from Octopus sinensis, assembly GCF_006345805.1. NCBI lineage: Eukaryota > Metazoa > Mollusca > Cephalopoda > Octopoda > Octopodidae > Octopus > Octopus sinensis. Next base: position 98,113,939 of record NC_043002.1, read on the forward strand.
TAACCCTAACCCTAACCCTAACCCTAAGCCCTAATACTAACCCTAACCCTAATCCTAACCCTAACCCTAACCCTAACCCTTACCCTAACCCTATCCTTAACCTTAACCCTAACCCTAACCCTATCCCTAACCCTAACCCTTACCCTAACCCTAACCCTAACCCTAACCCTAACCCTAACCATAAACCTAACCCTAACCCTAACCTTCACCCTAAGCGTAATCCCTAACCCTAACCCTAACCCAAACACTACCCCTAAACCCTAACCCTAACCCTAACCCTTACTCTAACCCTAACCCTAACCCTTGCTCTAACCCTAACCCTAACCCTATCCTTAACCCTCACCCTAACCCTAACCCTAACCCTAACCCTAACCCTAATCCCTAACCCTAACCCTTACCCTAACCCTAACCCTAACCCTAAACACTAACCCAACCCCAAACCCTAATTCTAACCCTAACCCTAACCCTAAAACTAACCTTAACCCTCACCCTAACCCTTACCCTAACCGTAACCCTAACCTTAGCGCCAACCCTAACCCTAACCCTAATCCTAACCCTAACCATAAACCTAACCCTAACCCTTACCCTAACCCTAACCCTAACTCTATCCCTAACCCAAACCCTAACCCTAACTCTAACTCTAACCCTAACCCTAACCCTAACCCTAACCTTAAACCCTAACCCTAGCCCTAACCCTAAACCTAACCCTAATCCTAATCCTAGCCCTAACCCTAACACTAACCCTAACCCTAACCTTAACCCTAAGCCCTAACCCTAACCCTGACCGCCCCTGTTCGAAGGTTGTAATGGACGCAGGTTCGTGTGTCATATAGCTAGCTAGAGGCGGTGGCCTGTTGGAGCTAATCAGCGACCGCTTTAGTCTTATATTTAGACTGCCATATTAGTAGAGCGATAACTATTAATCCATATATATATGTATAGATGCAGCACGGATCTTTGTCAGTGAACAGGTCGCTGATTTTAGCGACGAAAATATTTTGACAAATTAAACTTAAATGTTGAAGTGAATCGAACGGCTTTTGTGTGTTTCTTAAATGGCTTATAAACACCTTCCACGCTGCAATTGTGTGTATATATATATATAATATATATATATATATATATATATATATATATATATATATATATATATATACATATATACACACACATATATATACATATATTTATATATGTGTGTGTTTATATCTGAGAGTAAATCGCTGTTGACCTTTGCATCTAGTTCTGTCTCTATATCTCAAAATATAGCGTTTCGATAAACAGCGACAGATAAAATGTGTAGGAAATTGAAATATATAGTGGGGAAATGCTATAAGATCGAAAAAGAAAAAGAGACAAATAAGAGAAGGCCCCGATATAGCCACACCCTAATGACTGAATGCAGTACGAAAAAAAAAGGAACTCTCTCTCTGAATTACAATAAACTTTTAATTAAGTTTTATGCTATCAAATTACAAACAACATTAATATTTCATGTGAAGTTATCAAAATCCTCAGATTACAGTATCAACAAAAAATAGCCGAAAGAAAAACAGTTAAATATTCTTTAAACTATCGAATACTTTTTACTTCGTAACTTAAGAAATTTTGTGAGTTTATTTTATTTATTTTTTTCAATTTTTATCCTCATTTGTCATGTTTCTTTGAAATAATTTATGTAGCTTTCGAGCAGGGAGGCATTCGTATCTTAATATTTTCCTTAAAGTAGATGGGGTGTTTGGTCACAGCTCTTTCGCGATTATAAACACATTTACAATACAAACGTATAGCTCAATGATATATATATAAGATATATGGTATACCTAGCTTAAACTGAGGCTCACACATTGCACATATATGATACTACTACTACTACTACTACTACTACTACTACTACTACTACTACTAACAATAATAATAACAATAATAGTAATTATAATAATAATAATAATAATAATAATAATGATAATTATTATTATTATTATATTATTATTATTATTATTATTATTACTATTATTATCATTATTATTATTATTATTATTACTATTATTATCATTATTATTTTAATTTTAATTTTTATCATCATTATCATCATCATCAATTATTATTATTATTATTATTATCATTATTATTATTATATTATTATATTATTATTATTATCATTATTATTATTATTATTATTATTATTATTATTATTATTATTATTATTAAAACTTAGATATGTTTCGACCAAAGATTGGTCTAGGTCATGTCTCACTTAATAGCACCACCTGATATAACTTCACATGAAATATTAATGCTGTTTGTAATTTGATAGCATAAAACTTAATTAAAAGTTTATTATTATTATTATTATTATTATTATTATTATTATTATTATTATTATTATTATTATTATTCAGTAGTTTTATTTTTATAGCGTGCTTTCACTTCACTACCGAGCGCAGCTCTGTGTGCCTTGGGTATGTGCTGTGATTTGTTGTGATGCTCTGATGGTTATTGTGTGGAAAGTGTTCTGCGTAGGATGTGTGCAGTGCCTAGTAGTGCAATTTTCTGTATATATGTGTTTGTAAGTCCTGGTGTTTTTGTTATGTATTTGTCTGAATATTTTTTTATCATGCCTAATGCACCTACTATGATAGGAATTGTTTCTGTTTTCAGGTTCCACATTCTAGTTACCTCTATTTCCAGGTCTTTGTATTTTGAGAGTTTCTCCATTTCTTTTAGAGACACGTTGTCATCTGCCGGTATTGATACATCAATTAGAAAGCATTTTTTTTCTTCATGATCTCTGACAACTATATCTGGTCTGTTGGCCTTAATTTCTCTATCTGTGTGTATCGGCATATCCCAGAGTATGGTTGCTTTCTCGTTTTCTGTGACCTTTTCTGGTGTGTGCCTATACCATCTTTTTTCTGTTGTTATTCCATAATGTTGGCATAGCTTCCAATGTATGTAGGTTCCAACTCTGTCATGTCTGTGAATATATTCCTTCTTAGCCAGGACTGGGCAGCTAGAGATAATATGATTTATTGTTTCTTGTCCATCTCCACATATTCTGCAGTTACTTGTAATATTTCTTTTCATTACATGTTTTTGGTAATTTCTGGTGGGGAGGCTTTGGTCTTGTGCTGCAATTAAAAATCCCTCTGTTTCTGCTTTGAGTCCTGAGCTTCTCAACCATTGCTGGGATTTTTCTTTGTCTATTTCTTTTGCGTTTAGTTTAGTGCAGTATTTACCATGAAGGGGCTTTTCTTGCCATCGTTTTATCATGGCTCGTTGCTGTTCTATTTTTAGTTTGGATTTCATTTGTTTTATAGCTTTTGTTGTTTCTTCATCATCTTCTTCTTCTTCTTTGTGTTTATTAGGTGGTATGATTTCTTGTTTGTATTTGTCAGCTTCCTTAAATACTGAGAACAGTTTTTTGTTTTGCTCGTGTTTTGCTGCTATCTGGATCAGTTTTCCTTCCTTCTGAAGTAGGTATTTTTGCAGTCCTATGGTGGTTATTTTATAGTAGTTTTCCAGCTGTATAAGGCCTCTACCACCTTCTATACGTTGTATATATAGTCTTTCTATGTCAGATTTTGGGTGATGCATCCTAGATCCTGTCAGTATTTTTCTTGTTTTCCTATCTATTTTGGACAGTTCATTTCGTGTCCAGTTAAGGATATTGTAGCTGTAACTTATAACTGGGACAGCTAAAGTGTTGATACCTATTATCTTGTTTTTAGCATTGAGCTCTGTTTTTAGTATTGATCTAACTCGTCTATAATATTCTTTTTTTATTTTCTCTTTCATTTGTGTGTGTTGTGTCTTATCTAGTTCATGGATTCCTAAGTATTTGTAAGTTTGGCTTTGGTCTAATTCTTTTATTTCATTGGTTTTATCTAGTGTGATGTTGTTACTCTTAACTAGTTTTCCTCTTTTCATGGTTACTTTGGCGCATTTTTCTAATCCAAATTTCATATCTATTTCTTTGGTAAATCCATGAACTGTCTTTAATAGTGTTTCCAGCTGTT
>NC_043002.1:98122957-98160457 GCF_006345805.1 Octopus sinensis
AAAAAAACAACAAAAATAAACAATAAGCGAGTCAACTACAACAAATTCCTTTATAAGGGAGATAACTTTAATGAGATCATTTGATTGAAATTTCTCTCTCTCTCTCTCTCTCTCTTCATATATATATATATATATATATAGTAAGCTTGGCAGGAAAGAAACGTGCCTTTAAGCAGTACAAAAACAACAAACAATGGAAGGTGCAATTATGTACAGTTTGATGGAAGAAACGCAGGACAAAAACAGCTTTATCGATCGCATTCTCACCTGGAATCGATTTTTGTAAATTTTTAAAGACTTATACACGCCTTGATACCGACGGGATCAAATTTGAGCGCAATCGGATGGAGGATGCCCGAGATCCTAGAAGACACATACACACACACACAGAACGATTTTGAATAATAGATATACATAGGCGCAGGAGTGGCTGTGTGGTAAGTAGCTTGTTTACCAACCACATGGTTCCGGGTTCAGTCCCACTGCGTGGCACCTTGGGCAAGTGTCTTCTACTATAGCCTCGAGCCGACCAAAGCCTTGTGAGTGGATTTGGTAGACGGAAACTGAAAGAAGCCTGTCGTATATATGTATATGTATATATATGTGTTTGTGTGTCTGTGTTTGTCCCCCTAGCATTGCTTGACAACCGATGCTGGTGTGTTTATGTCCCCGTTACTTAGCGGTTCGGCAAAAGAGACCGATTGAATAAGTACTGGGCTTACAAAAGACTAAGTCCCGGGGTCGAGTTGCTCGATTAAAGGCGGTGCTCCAGCATGGCCGCAGTCAAATGACTGAAACAAGTAAAAGAGTAAAAGAGTATATAGTAAGCTTGGCAGGAAAGAAACGTGCCTTTAAGCAGTACAAAAACAATAAACAATGGAAGGTGCAGTTATGTACAGTTTGATGGAAGAAACGCAGGACAAAAACATCTTTATCGATCGCATTCTCACCTGGAATCGATTTTTGTAATTTTTTCAAGACTTATACACGCCCTGAGACCGACGGGATCAAATTTGAGCGCAATCGGATGGAGGATGCCCGAGATCCTAGAAGACACACACACACACACACACACACACACACACACACACAGAACGATTTTGAATAATAGATATACATACACACACACAAATATCCAAGCAGCCAGTTACATTGATAATTAGGTGTTTACGTGATTAGGTCATGATCATGCAAGTAGTTATGGAGTAAGAAACATTAGTGGATAAAACGGCAAAGCGGGCATATATCGTATTCAAAAAGTAGTGTTGCAATGAAAGAAGAAACCTTTAAATGATGCGAAAAATAGAGCGAAAATGGAACTTTTTCAAAGAATTAGATTGTAAAAACAGTCGAAAATGGGAGTGAACAGAGAATAGTAATAACGAGGGTGTGTGGGTATGGAGAGTATGAAGAAAGTGGGGTGGATATATTAAGGGATGGGAGAGGGAGTGTTCTTTATTTTATTTCCTCCTTGAATCGTTAAGCATTCCCATACGGTCAGAATTATTGAAATATCTTCCCCACCGTCTCCTTTCCTTTCTGCCTTCTTTCTTCCTTCCCTCCTTCTTTGTCTCTGTCATGCGCTGTCGTCCCATCTCTCTCTGTCGTCTGTCTGTCTCTCTCATTGTTCATATATATATATATATGTGTATGTGTGTGTGTGTGTGTGTATGTATATATATATATATATATATATATATGTTTTCCGTGTTCGTCCCTTCGTGTATTTCACGTTCTTTATATATAAATTTTTATTATTCCTATATATATATATATATATATATATATATATATATATATATGTGTGTGTGTGTGTGTGTGTGTATACATATATGTATAGTATACGTACGTGCCTCTGTTTGATATTAACAAGTTCAGCTGTACTTTTTACGTAAACAACAAACAGACACAAACCCCAAAAATACAAACGATAGAGACAACAATAGAACCAAAATTTCATTGCCGTCATTTTCTGAGTTCCAATCCCACCCACTATTATTTACTTTGCCTTTCGTCTCTCTATGATTGACAAGATATTCTTATATGAACCCAATAACTAACCGTAAGCCTCATCAGCTAACAATTCATCAAATTCTTGCGGAAATGTCAGCACTTGCAACAACTACTTTAGATCGTGTTACGGATCAGAAGTTAGGATACCCTGTAAATATCCGGAAAAATACCCCATAAGCAAATTCACATATATCATCGTTTGCATGTGGTATTTTCCTGGTGTGGCGAGACTACCAAGTTGGCAACATTCAATTCGTACGGCTTTGAGTGGCGAATCGGCAGAATCGTTAGAGCGTATGATGAAATGGGTTGTGGTATTTGATCCGGATGTTTGAGCTCCGAGTTCAATTCCCGCCGAAGTCAATTTTATCTTTCATCCTTTCCTAGGAGATAAAATAAAATATCGGTTCTGAATGATGGATTGGCGGAATTGTGAGGGCCAGATGAGATGTTTTGCGATATTTGTCCTGTATTTTTTCTGTTCTGAGTGCTTAGGATAGTAGACTTTATCTATCACTCGGATCAACCCCTTTGTTACCATATTTCCCTTGAAGTACACCGTATTATAATGATAAAGAATTTACTAGAATAACTTCTGTTATTGATAGGATGATATTTGGAACATATATCGATTTCAAATTTTGGCACAAGATCAGCAATTCTAGGTTAGGTGATAAGTCGACTACATCGAGCCCCTGTGTACAACTGGTACTTATTTTATCGACACTGAAAAGCTGAAAGGCAAAGTCAACCGCGACGGAATATTTGGAACATATATCATGAAATTTAAATGGAAAATTTTTATTTAGCTCACTTTAAGTAGGAAATTTGTACGGTACAACCAGGCTCGGTCTGAAGCAGGTTGGTATCAAGAGACAGCATCTACTCATTGGACATCTTTAAGGCAGTTCACTTTGCTGCCAGCATTCAGATCAGAATTCTTGTTAAGAATAAATTTCTCCATTTCCTTCCACAAACCTTGGTGGTCCTGGTAAATAAGATCACAGGTATTGAAGAGAAAAAATACTTCAATGGCGATGCTGCGACTGATACACGCACGCACACACACACACACACACACACACACACACACACACACACACACACACACATACACATACACACACACACACACACACAATTCTTGACAACATATTATAAAGAGCTTTCAATCAACGACTTTCAGATAAACTCAGATAAACACATAAATTCGGTGTCAATAAAATAAATACCAGTTAAACACAGGGGCTCGATGTAGTCGACTTATCACCTAACCTAGAATTGCTGATCTTGTGCCAAAATCGTTTATCTGTGATTAAACTGTAAATAAACAAAACCCACATATTTCAGTGTGGTTGTTTTAATGCAAAATATTGTCTTCTTTACTTCCAATTTCTTTATTGTCTGTGGAACTATGTGAAGAGCTTGGTGTCTGTAGGGGCATTGATGACATAGAAGCAATACCAGGGCACTAGTGTTCTAGAGAAGAATTATTGAGCAATGGAAGTAGAGTGAATATTGTGATAAGATGTTTTAAAGATGGTAGGAATAGAGAGGCGGATGTATCTGGTAGAATTATGATAACTTGAAAAGTGGCCATACAGCTTAGAAAGTGACTGATGTAGTTGCAGCATTAGAGATCTATAGGGGGGAGGAAACGGCGTTTCCTTAAGCATATACTGACACCGAATTTATGTCTAAATCTGAGTTTATCTGAAAGTCGTTGATTGAAAGCTCTTTATAATAAGGAAGCACTCCGTCGGTTACGACGACGAGGGTTCCGGTTGATCCGAATCAACGGAACAGCCTGCTCGTGAAATTAACGTGTAAGTGGCTGAGCACTCCACAGACATGTGTACCCTTAACGTAGTTCTCGGAGTGATTCAGCGTGACACAGAGAGTGACAAGACCGGCCCTTTGAAATACAGGTACAACAGAAAGAGGAAGTAAGAGTGAGAGAAAGTTGTGGTGAAAGAGTACAGCAGGGATCACCACCATCCTCTGCCGGAGCCTCGTGGAGCTTTTAGGTGTTTTCGCTCAATAAACACTCACAACGCCCGGTCTGGGAATCGAAACCGCGATCCTATGACCGCGAGTCCGCTGCCTTAACCACTGGGCCATTGCGCCTCCCACGGCTCTTTGTAATATGTTGTCAAGAATTGTGTGTGTGTGTGTGTGTGTGTGTGTGTGTGTGTGTGTGTGTGTGTGTGTGTGTGTATCAGTCGCAGCATCGCCATAGAAGTATTTTTTCTCTTAAAGAGAAATTCTAGTTTTCAAGATACAATTTTATTAATGTTAATGATGCGTGTTTGCCGTGAAAGCTTATCACAGATTTATGGCGAATTCCAAGGTTTTTTCAGTTGTGTGCTGATCGTGCATAAATTGGATGCAGCGCATCTCTGCTCTCAGTGGATGAATTACGTCCCATGTGTAACAAAATTTTAATTTTATTTATTTATTTATTCGTCTTTATTTAGTAAGTGTTTTTTTCTTATTTGCTTCTATCTAGAAATCAAACGAAATGACAACTATTCCCTTCAAACTTTGCTTTTATGACCTGGGCATCAATGTTTTGAAACTGACATATTTTCCATTACATTTGAGACAGATTCAGCGCTGAGTTGCTGGAGCAGAAATATCGTTATACCAAACATTCTTATCAATACCGCAGATTTCTTTGTCAGTCGCTTGACCTCAACCACTTGAGCATGTTCTTAGTGGCTAACAGTATGCAAATCTCTGATCATGAACAGGAATCGTGGGGGAGCAACATAGTTATGTGATGCGAGGGATTCTTTAGGGTTTGAATAAATGTAACAAAAGCGGAGTTTGAAGGAAATATTAACCATTCTTTATACTTTCTAGGGGCAAGCAAATAGGAAATAACAGTTGCTACTGAAGGACAAAAGTCGTGTTAGACAGTGTTATAAACTACTACGGAATTGTTAAAGACGACAAAGCGGTCATACACCCACAAGATGCTTGCTTCCGGGATGTCTTCACGGAAGCAGAGTAATTCTTGCGTTGAGATGTTTAGATAACGTCTGGACGAAGTCTGCACGTAGGAGGACAAACAGAAGTGAAGAACTGTATTATGTATGAAGGAGTGAGTGAGATTAGGAGTGACAATGATAAGGCTTTTAACCACAGAAGGAAGAATGATGGTGGGTGCATTAAATGAACATTGTAATACAAAATTCATAGAACGTTTCCTGGGAGAAAGAACGATTATTTATACTCGCTGCCAAGGAGTAGACTGACTACAAACTTCCTGTGCATGGCATGAGAGACGTAGGGAGACAATAGTCATTTAACTTCGTTGAGTTGTTCTCCTGTTCTCAAAGTTTAAAATATTGTTGTTGCTGAAGTCTTTTAAGTCATTGAACTTGATAATAAAACCATAAATACTATAACAATTTTGATTACAAAAATAGTGGTTATCTTTATTGTGTTTTTTTTTTATCGTTTCGCGTCATTAAGAAACAGTAATTTACTGCGTTTGGAAACAAACTTGTAGATTTCTGCGTTTGCAATTATTATTTACTACTACTACTACTACTACTACTACTACTACTACTATTATTATCATTATTATTATTGTTATTATTGTTGTTGTTGTTGTTATTATTACTATCGTTGTTATTGCTGTTGTTGATGCTGCTGATGCTGTTTGTGGTATTGTAGTTGCTATTACTGGTGTTCCCTTTTAAAAAATTTATGAGTTTTAGCAATTATTGAAAATGGTGTAGACGATTAATAAACCACTAATAAATTTCTTACTCTAAAAAAGTTCGTATTTTGTATTTAATAGTAAAATATTACAATTTTGAACTCAAAATTCCGAGATCAATAATTAATTAGTGCACCCAAAATGATAGATCGATAAGAAATTAAGTACATAAAACACTTATTCTTTGAAAATGACAACTATATTTTTCACTACTAACCTGTAGTAATTGTTTAAAGTGTGTGGAACCCGGGAGGGCGGGGCCTTTGAGTGTACCGCCCTATCCCAAGCCTCCTAAATGGAGTCTCCTATTCAGCATTATACAGCATACCCCAAAGTGCCGCCTCACTAAAAGCATCATCCAAGTGGGCGCTCACCTCTCACCGTCCACCAACCCCTAGCTACGTTACGGTTTTATTGTTCGATTGACCGGTTGACGCTACGGGCGAACATGGGACCCAGTCATTTGCTAGTATTTGTCTTAAGTATGGAAGGCTATAAAAGTGCTAGTCAGTCAATGCAAATAGTTTTATTATTGAATATTTCCGCTCTTTAAAATGCTTTCATTTTTCAATAGTTTTATTCTCTCAAAACAAACGAGTAGACTGCTGGTGATGAATATCCATGGAATGACTTTAATTATACATGACATTTTCTCGAAAGGTGAGTTCTGAGTCCATGCGGTGTCAGTTATTTGGTCCAACTCCTTGTGGAGTAAATGGCGACATTTTAAGCCATATTTCCGAGTGCTGTCCTACTCCATAACTTTTCGTTTGGATTGTCCTTATTTTTAATTAAATCTTGACATCTAATAATGAAAATAGTTTTTAAAACAAAAATATTCGATAATGAAACTATTTATAGTCACGATTTCGACATCTTTCCATGGTAAAATTTGATGACAGTCAATCGATGGAAACCGTATTTTCTGGTAATTCCGAAAACTTTAATGATAATTATAAAGATGTAATTAGATATGATGATACTTTATTAGCAAAAATATCATTAGTAATATTATAATCAACCGATAAGGGTGAGAAAATTGGGTACTAATTTAATAGCACATCCATTTACCACCAAGTGGCTTAGTGCATAAAAAACCCTGGTTACGACACATTTTATACATAAATATAAGAGAGTGACCACCATGTGGTCTACTCTAGCACTAAAAATAGATCCGCAAGGTTTCAGCCACAAAAGAAATTGTTTCCGTTGAAAGTTAGCACTACTACCAGCGCAAATGAACAGGGCAAATAAACATAACAAAATGTAGATTAGTTCGAGACAATTGTTTCGCTATTTGTCTCGAACTTATCTACATTTTGTTATGTTTATTTGCCCTGTTCATTTGCGCTCATAGTAGTGCTAACTTTCAACGGAAACAATTTCTTTTGTGGCTGAAACCTTGCGGATCTATTTTTAGTGCTAGAGTAGACCACATGGTGGTCACTCTCTTATATTTATGTATTAATAATATTATAAATATTTCGTCTTTCCACCCACTTTCATTTAAACTTGTTTCTCGCTTAATTTCTATTTGTCACCTGGCAACCTCCTACTTCGACACAATCTCTTTAGCGTTAGAACGAACAAAAATATTAACCTCACTTTTATACGAGGGGCACCCCCAAATAACCTGAAACGTTCTCTGTGGGACAAGTCCGTTGTAGTTCAGGCTTTCAGTGCTAGAAGCCACTTGATGTGATCCTGCAGCATCAGTCTGCCGCCCGGCGTCATCGACTGAAGTGGTATCGCCACGTGGTGGATCTTCGTTTTGCAGTGCTTCTCCCCTGTTCGTTGATATTTGCAATGGCTGAAACGAAGGAACGGCGTGCTTCTGTGGAATTCTGTTTTCTGCTGGGGAAAAACGGCGACCGAAACAGTTATCATGCTTCAAACAACTTACAGTGACGCTGCCATAAACAAAACACAAGTGTACGAGTGGTTTTTCACGTTTTAGGAATGGTCCCTTGTCGCTTGAAGACCAACCTCGTCCAGGGCGACTGTCGACCTCCTGAACGAATGAAAACATCACGAAAGTTCGTGAACTAATCTTCGAGGACCGTCGCCGAACAACTGACGGACCTTTTTCGAAAGTCATCACTGGTTACGAAAGCTGCTGCTACGGCTACGAACCGAAAACGAAGCAGCAATCAAGTCAATGAAAGCATTCAATGTCACCACGCCCCCAAAAATCGCGTTCAAGTGAATTCCAATGTCAAGACGATACTGGATTGTCTCATCGATGCGAAAGGAATTGTTCACACACAATTTGTCCGCCCTGGTCAAACTGTTAACCAGACATTTTGTTTGTCAGTTCTGAAGCGTTTGCGAGACGCGGTGAGATGAAAATGCCATGACCTGCGGAAAAGTGGAGAGTGGTGGTTTCATCACAGCAATGCGCCTGCGCACACTACCTTGTTTGACCAAAAATAGCAGAACCCCGCTTACCCACCATCCCTATTCACTCGATCTTGCTCCCTACGACTTTTTTTTTTGTTTTTGTTCCTCAGAATGAAAAAAGTCCTTAAAGGAAAGCATTTTGCAGATGTGGAAAAGGTGACAAAAAAACGACGGGGGTGTTAAAAGGCACAACTTTTGACCGGTGTGCTAACGATTCTGCCAGCTCGCCGCTTTATACATAGCTAAATATTGATTTCCTGGGCTAGCAATTTCGAACAATGGAAAATGCGTCTGGACCGATGCATTGCTTTAAATAGAGAATACTTTGACGGTGATAAAAATGTAAAGCTAAGTGAATGAAATAATATTGCAAAATTCCGGTTTCTTTTGGGTCCCTCCTCGTATGTCCATTATTATTATTTAATCGATTTCTCCCAAAATACACAGACAGACAAACACATACACACGCACAAACACACACACACACACTATATTTAGCTTTGTGTCAATGCTATGAAAGTTACATATAAGTATTCCAAAGAGGCCCATCAGTAGAAAAGAGCGACGATTTTCTATAGGAAAATCTAAGCATCGAGAAGAATCAACTAGCTGGTCAGTCACGCAATACTTTCGTCTAGGGGGCTTTGGAAAATATCCCGAATTTCCTAGTTTATCGCTTCTATTAGTTCGTGACAGACTCTACAAGTACAGGAGTGAAGTATTCCGGGTCTGTTCGAAATGTTCCCAAAGCATCAAAACTGTTGTACATCATCTTGTACGATCTCAGATAAGTGTCAATCTGGCATTGTACGAGATTTGTTAAACCACTGCTGTTGCACATAGAACAGATCCGACTATCGGAAGATCTTTCCATTGTCTTGAGTATAAGTAAGCGTGTGTATGTATGTATGTACGTAAGTGAATGGGTGTGAAGACACAGATACACAGATACAATGATAGAACAGACACATACCATGTTCTCAGCCTGAAACTGAGACTTATACAATACGAAATTTAGCTTTGCATTGCTTTACTTCATGCATCACCGATTAACAATAGTTTCTGTGGAGGGAAACGTAAAAAGCATTAAAACACGTACCAAAGTGATCTTGATGGTGTTGGTGATGACGATGATCATCATCATTAATACCAATATAATAATAATAATAATAATAATAATAATAATAATAATAATAATAATAATAATAATAACAACAACAACAATAATAATAATAATAATAATAATAATATAATAATAATAATAATAATAATAATAATAATACAGTAGTACAGAAAATGACGACTTAGCAAGTCAACACTACAGACAATGAATTGATGTGAATAACATAATTTTTACTCCCGTTGCTGCTGCTGCTGCTACTACTACTACTACTACTACTACTACTACTACTACTACTACTACGACTACGTCTTAGAAACTGCAACACCAGCGGTTTCTAATTTAGGCACAAGGCCATAATTTTCGAGGGAGGAACTTCTTGGCTAGTACTTTACTTTCATCGAAACTGGATAGATTCAATAATGACTTATAAAGTGAGATACTGTCTGAGAAGAGCAGCCAGTTTTCCTTTGTTTGTCGGCAATGGTGAGAGAAGCTTTGTAATGGGCGAGGCTAACATGATTGAAGCCTGAAGACATACTTTCACCTTAGCACAAACCTTCAGCTATATGTTCGAGTTTCACTGGGTGCGTGGGAGGTAAGGGTGGAGACAGAAGTACTACACTACTTAAAGTATTGAAAGATTAGTAAATGGTAAACATGACTCAATTGAATGGATCTGCTGTCAGGATAAGCCGGATGGTCTATTGTTTCATCAAATGTATCGCAGTATCTGCATTTAGGATCAGAACTGTTTTGAAGAACGTTAGTCAAGTAGTTTTTGTAAGCAAGCTTTGATCTTGTGCCACCAATATGAAACCTTATTATTATTATTATTATTATCATTATTAATATTATTAATGCTCATTCCTTTGCACAGTGGTCTTGTGAACATTGGATCCTTTGACTCACTACGAACTTATGTAAACCCGGACTGGTTTATTTTCAGGCAAGATATTTGCTGTTCCCAAAGGTGTGGTCGTTTACAATGCGGTAATATTGGGATAGATTCCAACTGTGTCAATATGTTTCTCGACGTTCTTTGTCAACGACCTAACTGTTCCAGTCACAATTGGTACCATTTTTGCTTTGCATATTCCACATTCTCTCGAGCTTTGGTGACAATTAAATTCTTCCAGGTTCAAATATCTTTATTAAGTATCTTGCAGAATACAAGATAGCACTTGTCTGCAAGTCGACCATACTTGTTTCAATCCCTTCAGCTTCTAAGAAAGCAATTTAGGCATTGTTCTGAGGGAACCAATTTTCACAGGAACAATTCCCACTTTTGTAGTCCACATACCTTCTTTTTTCTGGTTAGAATATGTTATTTCTGAATGTTCTCAGTTTCATTGACAGCCCATTTACTATCATATAGGATGCCAAACTCAATGATAGCATGCTGTTTGATTTTTCCGTTCTTCACGATCATTCTTGGCCTCCTTGATCCAATCGTATGAATAATTTCACATAAAATCCTGTAAATATTCACCATAACAGCCATTAGCTTATATCCATATCTTCCTCTGGTACTTCAAATCCACAAACTTCTTTAACATGCGAATGCACACTTTTACCAAACCAGTCATATCAATGTTCGTATTCTTTTTGTGCTCTCACTATGAACATTGTTAATACTTTCATCCTATTTTCCAAACATTTTGCGTTTGCTGCTTGACTAAGTTTTATCAATTCTTGTCTTCATCAAATTCGTTCTAATGGCTTCTTTCTAATCAAACGTTGTTATTGTTGCCGATGTTATTATGGTGATGTGGGGTGTGTGTCTGAAGAACCATTACAGCGTCGGTAAAAAATTATTTGCAGCGGTTGTTTTGGCTCTTTGTGGTCTTAGTTCAAATCACTAAGTGGTCAGCTTTGCTATTTGATAATAAATCTTATAGAAAATGAAGTACCAGTCAAGTAATGATGTCGATGGTACCGACTAAGCCTCTCCCCTCAAAACTGCTACTTTGTGCCCAAATTGGGAACCACTGTTATTATTATTCTGTAGTAGTAGTAGTAGTAGTAGTATAGTAGTAGTAGTAGTAGTAGTAGTAGTAGTAGTAGTGTAGTAGTAGTAGTAGTAGTAGTAGTAGTAGTAGTAGTAGTAGTAGTAGTAGTAGTAGTAGCAGCAGCAGCAGCAGCAGAAATTATGCTATTCACATTAATTCATTGTTTGTATTCTTCACTCGCTGTGTCGTCAGTTTCAACACTATCGCTATTGTGGTTGTTGCTGTTTATTATTATTATTATTATTATTATTATTATTATTATTATTATTATTATTATTATTATTATTATCATTATCGTTGCTGTTTTTGTTCTATTTATTATTATTACTGTAATTATTATTATCATTATTGTTAGTAGTAGTAGCAGTAATAAAGATGATGATCATCATCATCATGATCACTTTCACCACCACCGTCATCATCATAATCATTATGCTCCTAATCTTGGTTTGAGTTTTACTGTTTTTTTACGTTTCCCTCGACAGAAACTATTGTTAATCAGCGATGCATGAAGTAAAGCTAAATTCGTATTGCACAAGTCTCAGTTTCTGGCTGAGAACAGTGCATGTGTCTAATCTATCATTATACATGTATATATATATCTGTGTCTACTCACACACACAATCATAAACACACACATAGACATATACGCATGTGAGCAAGTAGATAAAAATATATACACACATTTCAAAGAGAAAACAAACTGGTTGGCGCTTGTGACGTAAGAACTTTTGGAAAATGACTTACGCAATGGCTAGTTTGTTTATAGACATTAAACCGAATAGTTACAACGTATAGCATACCGCATACACACCTGACTATCTTACTATAGAGAAACAAACATACTCACACGCATATATATACGTGTGAACATATATATATATACATATATATACGAGTATGTTTGAGCTTGTGTGTGTATAGACACGTCTGTATAACTATAAATACACATGTATCCAAACAGTATGTGTGTATAAGTACACACACACACACACGCACACACACATATATATATAGACGTATATGCATATGTATGTATGTATATATATATATATACACATGCACATATATATACACACATTCACATACATATTCATACATACACATAAAACACATACGCACACAAACATACACTGATTCATGTATACACATGCACATATATACACATATATAAGAATAAAAGGTTTCTTTATATTATAACTGGAAAGAAGAAAATGTCTACTCTTTGAAGCGTAACTGGAGTTAATTATATGGCGGTGTAGTTGGGGCTGGAACATTAATAGATGCTATTTCAGAAACAAATCCCCAAACCAAGTTTTCGGTAGCGTTATAAACATAATCATAATTTCTAAATCTAGCACAAGATCGCACATTTTAAGAGGAGTCTCCTCAATTAAATAACACCAGTGTTTAGCTTGAAAGTGAGAGGCGTGTTAAAGGGACCTAGCTAAGTATTGGATTCACATTTTGGCAGAAGCCCAGCAATTTTCAAGAGGGCGGGTAGGTCGATTACACCGATCCCAGTGTTCAACTGCTACTTATTTTATCGACCCCGAAAGGATGAAAGGCAAAGTCGACCTCCGAGGAATTTGAACTCAGAAAGTAAGTCAGGATGAAATGCCGCTAAGCATTTTTTACCAGTGTGCTAACGATTCTGCCAGCTCGCCCGCTTTATACATAGCTAAATATTGATTTCTTGGGCTAGCAATTTCATTAAGTCGATTGCATTAACCCTAGCGCTCAACTGGTGACCTCGGCGCTCAACTGGCTGACCTCGGCGGTACATAGCTAAATATTAAAGGTGCAATGTCTGTCGTTCTATCGTCTCCGTAATCCACCGCATGACGTCGCTCAACCAGCTCTGTGAAGCACTGCAATATATAATGTCCCTCGTTCTACTGACGGTATCGATTTAGGGTAAGAAGATAGTTTGACTTCATCGAACTCTGTACTTTATCTACCACCAAAGGATAAATGACAAAGTCAACCTTGGCCGCATTTGAACTTAGAACATAAAGTGTCGGTAGAAAACCCTCTAAGCATTTTGTGTGGCGCCCGAACTATTCTGCTACCCCGCTGCATTCCTGCGCTTGGTAATATTGGTTTCAAAATTTGGCACAAGGCCAGTAATTTCGAGGACGGGAACTAGTCTATTCCATTGATCACAGTTGGTAATTATTGTAGACACCCCGAAAGGATGAATAGTAAAATCAACCTAAGCCGAATTTGAACTCGGAACATAAAGACAGAACGTAAAGATGCAATGTAGAGACGGAATATAAAGACCCAGAACTTAAAGACGGAACGTAAAGATAGAAGAAACATAAAGACAGAAGAAGGAATTTTGTCCGGCGTGCTAACGATTCTGATTGTTCGCCACCTTTGCACATGTATGTATGTATGTATGTATGTATGTATGTATGTATGTATGTATGTATGTATGTATGTATGCATGTATGTATGTATGCATGTATGTATGTATGTATGTATGCATGCATGCATGTATGTATGTATGTATGTATGCATGCATGCATGTATGCATGTATGTATGTATATATGTATGTATGTATGTATGTATGTATGCATGCATTATGTGTGCATGTATATATGCATGCATGCATGTATGTGTGCATGCATGTATGTATGTATGTATGTATGTATGTATGCATGCATGTATGTATGTATGTATGCATGCACGCATGCATGTATGTATGCATGCATGCATGTATGTATGTATGTATGTATGTATGTATGTATGTATGTATGTATGTATGTATTTATGCATGTATGTATGTGTATTTATCCGTGACTCATGTTTATTTCCTTATTCATTTTCTTTACTTCTCCCTTCTGAAGAATATACTAAGGTTGAAAGCTCAAAGATACTTATATTTTATTAACCTCCCATTTAGCGCCAGACTAATTATACCTTTATTTTTCTTGGTCTTTGTTGCCATTCAAGTCGTTCATTTTGAATCACTAACAAATCCAGACACACACAATCATACTCGAGCGTGGCATATTTATGTGATGATATCTATAGAACAAATACCTCTATAACGTTCTGGATAGATTGAGTGAAAACATGTTACAAATAATGAGTGAGGTGATACTTTACCCAAGTCATTCAGGATTTTGCAAAGGCATCGCATCTATTTGTGTAATACGGTAGTCATTTTATAGAACAGTGCCAAAACAGAGGTACTGCCTTCGAATCGTATTGAAACTTTATAGGTTTAATGTTTCATCGCTATACTCGTTATATTTTCGTACCATTCGCTTTGTAAATACAAATCCGACCACTGATTCTAGGTTCGTCAACAATTCCTTTGTCAAACGTAGCGCAGTAGATTGGAAATATCTGAAGAACGAAGAGCAGAACGTTTAGATATAGTAATTATCTCTCTTTACATTCAATGTTCAATTACGTTTGCAGTCGACTTTACATTTCAGTATTTCTAGGTTTATACAAAACAAAGCAAAAGAGCGTACCCACTTTATTTTGGAAGCTTGCGATTTAATTATTTGTGCCCTTCGTTATATATATATATATCTCTCTTTGCCGGCAAGAGAAACCGATTTAATTTATATATTAGACCATAAGTAACACTAATTTAGCAATTGACTTCCACCCTGATGTTCCTCTGAGTAACAAATCTCAGTTATTTTCCTTTTGTTATATACTAATTTACTTAGCAACTCTATTATCACTACTTGGCCAAAGTGTATGTTTACCGAAGAGGCCTAATAAGGTTGAAACATGTCAGGAGTTCTCTCCATGCATGCCGAATAATTGAAATATTATTAATTCACTGGTTTAATATTATCATTTTCTCATCGTTAAGTATTTATCACTAAATGTTTAATACTAACTGCGTTATATATGTTAACATTAAATTAACTACCATTTGATGATTTCAAAATCTGTGTAACGCCCCTATTGTATAATAATTGAACATTAGTATTATATGATATGGAAGATATTTCGCTAATTAATCATGTCTAATACAAATCAAAACACACACACACACAAACATACAGACGATGCCTGATATTATAAAAACGCTAATGTGGCAGGTGTATTTCATTGAGAACATGTAGTATAGTTGACATTACACCAACTCCTTAACAACAAAAATAGGCTAGAGAGAACCAAGGCTTCAAGAGTTTATTCTCATTCTTATACTTTGTTTAATTTGTAAATATTTATAAATCTGCGAATAACTTGAAATAGCAGCTATGTGCAAAAGTCGGGAGAAAATTACTTTTTCGCTATCGCCTTCTTAAATCAAATTAAACATTTGAACAGCATTGCTTTTAATACAGAAATAGCTACACAGAGTATAGCAAATGGAACAAATATTTTAAATTCAACAATATATCTTTATGTATATCTATTTCTTTGTTTCTTTCCTTCCTTTAATCTCTCTCATTCTCTCTCACTAACGTATATGTTTACATACACATACATGCGTACGTACGCACACACAGTCACAGAGAGAGAGAGAGAGAGAGAGATAGAGAGAGAGAGAGAGAGAGAGAGAGAGAGAGAGAGAGAGAGAGAGTTGAGAAAAACAACGGCTGTGTTTTGTTACAAATAAACTTTTCTAAAAAGTGGTACAGGCGAACAAATAAATTTACAGCAATAAAGCGAAAGGACAGCTGCACAAGTCAGATTCCCCACATCAGTTTTCAACTGGGAATAATTACAATTTCGGCACCTACATAATATTCTTTACACTGTAACTTAGAATTGTATAGACATAGCCGAAACTAAAACAAAAGCAGAAACAGAAAAATGAATACATGGAATCAGTAAAAGAAAAAAATAAAAGAAATGCAACGAAATGAGTATACAAAAGGTCTTTAGACGTGGAAATTTCAAGAGGAAACGAACAGAAAAATATCTGTACATGTAATCTTTTCTTCTTCCAGACACCGCGAACACATCAGTTGCCCCCGCCTGTTACAGGTCCCGCGTGTCGTCATGAACCGATCAACAACAGGAAAGGCAATATATGACCTCAACAAAGAGGTTAACCGTCTGTTTGTTGTTCCAAGGAGTTCGAAACTTCGGCAAAATCCTTCTTCTTTAGAATCCAGATCTACCACCAAGATAGGAACTTCTGTCTAAGTGTAGACATTATATACTGATTTTATAGCCGACTAATAATAACGTAAGTTGAGATGATCCAAAGATGGCGTGGTCTGAAGAAATAGCATTTGAAATTTTTACCTCAAATTTAGCCCTTCTACTTTATAACGGGTAGGTAAACTTTAGGTAATGGAGTTCTTTATCGCTATACATGGAATAAATACCGACGGCTCACAAATGAAACGTTTTTCAGAAGTCTGCTAAATCATTGTTAGTTTTGGCTGAGGAGCTACAAGTGGATTTTTTTGTAAGTAATATTACATTTAATTCATTAATAGCGAAACAATTGTCCCAAAATAATCTGTATTTTGTTATTTTTTATTTGCCCTGTCCGTGTGAGCTAACAATCGTACCGACTTTCATGGGAAACATGTATATTTTTGTGGTTGAAACCTTTTGGATTAACTGGTGCTAGAGTGAGCCATATAGTGACCACTCTCTTATATTTATTTTGTAAAAATATTATAATATATTATAAAATATTATAATAATCCAGGTTTCTCGGAGCACTAGGCCACTTGGTGTAGAATAGATATACTATTAATTAGTATCTAATTCTCTCACCCTTATTAATTAATTATAATTATGCTGCATTTATTTCTAAATGCTGTATTTGTTTTCCGTGAAAATTTGGCGCGCTGTTAGTTGGGGCATTTGAATTATAACGTCGGATGTAATCAATTGAACCACACGCGTATTTATCGTTATGGTAAAATTTGGCGTGTGATTGAGTGGATTTCATCCAGATAGTTTTGGCTGAGGAGCTACAAGTGGATTTTTTTGTAAGTAATATTACATTTAATTCATTAATAGCGAAACAATTGTCCCAAAATAATCTGTATTTTGTTATTTTTTATTTGCCCTGTCCGTGTGAGCTAACAATCGTACCGACTTTCATGGGAAACATGTATAGATTTTTGTGGTTGAAACCTTTTGGATTAACTGGTGCTAGAGTGAGCCATATAGTGACCACTCTCTTATATTTATTTTGTAAAAATATTATAATATATTATAAAATATTATAATAATCCAGGTTTCTCGGAGCACTAGGCCACTTGGTGTAGAATAGATATACTATTAAATTAGTATCTAATTCTCTCACCCTTATTAATTAATTATAATTATGCTGCATTTATTTCTAAATGCTGTATTTGTTTTCCGTGAAAATTTGGCGCGCTGTAGTTGGGGCATTTGAATTATAACGTCGGATGTAATCAATTGAACCACACGCGTATTTATCGTTATGGTAAAATCTGGCGTGTGATTGAGTGGATTTCATCCAGATAGTTTTGGCTGAGGAGCTACAAGTGGATTTTTTTGTAAGTAATATTACATTTAATTCATTAATAGCGAAACAATTGTCCCAAAATAATCTGTATTTTGTTATTTTTTATTTGCCCTGTCCGTGTGAGCTAACAATCGTACCGACTTTCATGGGAAACATGTATAGATTTTTGTGGTTGAAACCTTTTGGATTAACTGGTGCTAGAGTGAGCCATATAGTGACCACTCTCTTATATTTATTTTGTAAAAATATTATAATATATTATAAAATATTATAATAATCCAGGTTTCTCGGAGCACTAGGCCACTTGGTGTAGAATAGATATACTATTAAATTAGTATCTAATTCTCTCACCCTTATTAATTAATTATAATTATGCTGCATTTATTTCTAAATGCTGTATTTGTTTTCCGTGAAAATTTGGCGCGCTGTTAGTTGGGGCATTTGAATTATAACGTCGGATGTAATCAATTGAACCACACGCGTATTTATCGTTATGGTAAAATCTGGCGTGTGATTGAGTGGATTTCATCCAGATAGTTTTGGCTGAGGAGCTACAAGTGGATTTTTTTGTAAGTAATATTACATTTAATTCATTAATAGCGAAACAATTGTCCCAAAATAATCTGTATTTTGTTATTTTTTATTTGCCCTGTCCGTGTGAGCTAACAATCGTACCGACTTTCATGGGAAACATGTATATTTTTGTGGTTGAAACCTTTTGGATTAACTGGTGCTAGAGTGAGCCATATAGTGACCACTCTCTTATATTTATTTTGTAAAAATATTATAATATATTATAAAATATTATAATAATCCAGGTTTCTCGGAGCACTAGGCCACTTGGTGTAGAATAGATATACTATTAAATTAGTATCTAATTCTCTCACCCTTATTAATTAATTATAATTATGCTGCATTTATTTCTAAATGCTGTATTTGTTTTCCGTGAAAATTTGGCGCGCTGTTAGTTGGGGCATTTGAATTATAACGTCGGATGTAATCAATTGAACCACACGCGTATTTATCGTTATGGTAAAATCTGGCGTGTGATTGAGTGGATTTCATCCAGATAGTTTTGGCTGAGGAGCTACAAGTGGATTTTTTGTAAGTAATATTACATTTAATTCATTAATAGCGAAACAATTGTCCCAAAATAATCTGTATTTTGTTATTTTTTATTTGCCCTGTCCGTGTGAGCTAACAATCGTACCGACTTTCATGGGAAACATGCATATTTTGTGGTTGAAACCTTTTGGATTAACTGGTGCTAGAGTGAGCCATATAGTGACCACTCTCTTATATTTATTTTATATATATATATTATATTATATATATATATATATATATATATATATATATATATATTATATATATATATATAACGGGAAGCTTTATGAAAATAGACAAAAGACGAAAGACGAAGGCAGGTGGAATACAAACAAACAATTGTATTAGTATGGCGCTCAGGAAATATAAATAAAACAAGTCTTTAACGTTTCGAGCCTACGCTCTTCAACAGAAAGATACACAGAGAAAAACACAGAAAGAAGGAGAGAAAAAAATGTGCGTACAGAAGCTAGCGAATCAACATGGCGATCTGATTTCGGCCAGAAGTCAAAGATCAAACGTGAGACGCAGAGCGAAATTAGGGGAGATAATAGGGTTGAATGACCTCGCTCCAACATAAGAGTGTGTGTGTGTGTATGAGAAGAGTGTGTGTGTGTATGAGAGAGTATTAGTGCGTATGAGAGGTCTGGACGTGTGTATGTGTATATGATGTGATGTGTAAAGTCGTATGGTGTAGTGTAGAGAGAGGAGATGATATATATATATATATATATATATATTATATATATATATATATATATAAATAAATATATATATACACATATATTTATAAATATATATGTATATATATGTCAATATATATATATATACATATATATATATATATGTGTGTGTGTGTGTCTATGTATGTATGTATATGAAGTACTCGGAATTTTGGTGTAATTAAACAAATAGCTTAGCATTACATGACATTAGTATACATAACCACAATACAACAAGCTTCAATTTATTGATAACCATGTGTATCAGAACGTTGTCATATCACAGAGAATTAGATGAACGAAAACTATATGTTATAAAACAAAATACTAAATCAGGGTGTGACTTAAAATTACACGAATATATTTAGTTACATCAGAATGAAAAGCGTTTTAACGATCCCCGTAAACATGAAATGTAATACTGAAAACCTGGATACGAAATATCATGAGAAAAGAAAGGAAAAATAAAGTAACATGAGGATACGAAAAACCTTGAGGCTCTAAACTATCGGATACATAAGTTGTAAGAGGAACTCAAAGCTAAAATATAAGGTTAATTTGTTAAATGTAACAGTTGAATAAACTAGTTTTTAAGGAGAACCAAAGTCAACATTGAACAGCAAATGATGCTAACAGCAAAAATACTCCCTGGTGGCACATCTAAAATATGGTTATTGTAAAATGGTAAACAAAAACAATATACAAATATATGAAGACAAAACTGTTTTTCCCCCCTTTATTTACTGAGTCTAGAAGAAAATACAGTGCCCATGATATCTGTGTGTCTTCCTCGGTCATTGACCTTATTAGGGATCATGTACTGTTTAAACCAGTGCTTCGTAACTGGGGTCCATATAAGATTTTGTTAAAATTTATGTGCTACAAATTGGTTATACAATAAACAGAATATTTAAACAATTCTTTATTACTTTTTTAATAATATTTAATTATATTATAACCCGGTTTCATTCGGGTCTACTCGGGCCACATTTTAAAAATGAGGAATTAAAAAAAAAAAACGAAAATTTTATTAAACATTAAAAGGAAAATGGGGGCAAAAAGCACTCGTTTTTTTTTTTTCACAATGAAAAATCGTTTCCTAGTAACCGGAATTTCGCGATAAAATGTATGTTTATTAAGCACAACAGCCTGCAGGGCAAGCCGCTGGGCATTAAAAGCCAATTGCACAAAGCTAGAGGAGCTCTAGGCCCCCTTGAATCGATAAAAAAATAACTCGTTTTGCCATAGCAACCATATCTTTATAGCTTGAGAATTTTAAACATCGCGGGTCTCATCCTCACCACGCATTTAGTATCCCTGCCAATTTTCAGCTCGTTCCTAGCCTCGGTTTGGCCGCCATTAACCGCCAAAGGAAAATGTGCATACAATTTTCGTCCAAGGACTGTTTTATAGGTATAGATAAGTATATATTAGGATTTTTTTAAACATTGAATTGCTATGAGGGTCCACTCGAGTAAAATAAAAACCGAAGGAGTCTATAGGCAAAAAATGGTTGACACCCACTGGTTTAAAGTATTACAGGTCAGTACCTGCAGGAAAGATATGCAGAAGACGTTTTCTGAGAGATGGTGTTCTTGGGTTGAAGAACTGGAGAGATGTGGTTAGTGCAAGCTCAAGGTGGAGTTGAACGCAACCAAGGAGACGAGAGGTGGAAAGACGAGTGGATTGGATTATATGAGTACAGAAGATACGAGACTTGACTGCTCCAAGAAACAGAGACTATTAAAGTAGCAACAGAAAATATAGACAAAGGAGGCAGACTGCCTGTGGAGCCGACTGCAGTGTGGTTGTGAATCATGAAGGCCTCTATGTGGTCGATCAACCTACTAGATAGAAATAGCAACGAAATTTCATGAGTGAATATATTGTAGTATTAATAATGGAAGGTTTTTTTTATGGCCTAAATATTAAAACATCATGTATTGGTTTTGGATGAAATGCCTTTGACCGGATGTCTACTAAATCAGAGCTTATCAGGGGATAAACAACAAATGAACCAGCCGACGAAGAAACTTACACATGAACGCTCAGCCTGCTAAAACTAGCAGCCAAAATTCCCTCAAGCTACGTTCTACAGTCTTAGAACGCTGACTTTGGAGAAAATAGTCTGGAGTGCACTACTATATGGTCTGCTACCATCTCCGGCCAACAGCCAAAGACTATTTACGATCAGAAATAGCGCCGAACATTTTTTTAACTTTGAATTCCTGATTCACAATGAAGTCTGATTTTTCCACTCATTTACATATATCTTTGCATTATCTATATGCTATGTTATTTCTTTTCTACCTCTAACTAACATGAAGTCGGCGAGATGGCAGAAACGTTAGAGCATCGGACAAAATCCTTAGTGCCATTTCTTCCGGCGCTTTAAGATCTGATTTCAAATCACGCCAAGGTGAACTTTGCCTTTCATCACTTTGGGTCGATAGAATGAAAATCGGACAAGTTCTGGGTTCGGGGTAATTGACTTACCCCTCCTTTCAGAACTTGCTACCCTGAATCCTGCAACAGACCGGGTAATTATCCTTATAAGTCCTAGGGCTCAAGAAGATTCCTTTAAAAAGAAAAAAGTTTCCTTACTGTAGAAATACTCACTTTTTTCAAATCTTGAAGGAATTGAGAAAATTAATTCTTTATTGTTCAATATAAATGAGTGTTTAAACCTGGTAAACGTTTAGTATTTTCTATAGTTTTTATGAAATGGAATATTTTTTCTCCCGTTACCTGTATAAATCTTCAGTCTGAATAATAATGTTATGGTATGAAACAAGTTAATGCCAAAGTGGTATCAAAAAGTTCCCGAAAGAGTTATGTTTGATAAAAACAACTTATTTATATAGTCACCTTGCGCAGCAATACACCGGTCCCAGCGTTCCTGCCACTTTGGGAATCGCTTTCCGTAAGTGAGTCGAGGACCGATAGAATAAGTACTAGGCATACCAATGATAAGTCCTGGGGTGCATTTCTTTGACTACAAAATCTTTTAAGATGGTGCACCAGCATGGCCGCAGTCAAATGATTGAAACAAGTAAAAGGATAACAGAATATATATATATATATATATATATATATACATATATACAAATATATATAGGCAGGAGTCGCTGTGTGGTAAGTAGCTCGCTAATTTCAGTACAGAGTGGACGCGTTCTCTTTTTCGCGGTGTAAGTCACGTTGTTGTGTGTCAGCGTCTTGAAATAGTGAAGCACGACTACTAGGTAAGACATCTGGTATTTTGAGACCTAGTGGGAATCTGTTGCTCGTATTATTTATTTTTTGTCAATCAAGGGGTCTCCACTGGGTTCCATGCATTTGTCTGCCAGTGGTCGTGCTTAAAGTCTCACTTAGTTGTGAGAAGTGTATTGTGTTATTTTAACTACTTTTTTTTTACTGGTATTGCTGATTGTTTTTGTGCCCGTGGATTACCATTTTTGGGGCAGGAGTACCGGGACGGCCAGGAAAATTACTGTTTTTTTTTTTGTGTCGCACTTAATTGTGAGAAACCAAAATCGAAATTTTGTGCTGCGACGGAACACTGTGGATTACCTGAGTAGCAGAACTGTGTTGCCATTTGAAGTGTTTTCCTTCGTTCTGTTTCTCTCCTCTGTCTTTCCATTCTTTTTTTGTGTTTACCATTGACTTTAATTTGAATTTTTGAACTTTTGTGTTGAACATTTTACATCTCATCTATTTTTCGTCAATATGGCAACAAAAAATACAGTTTGGGAGTGGCAAATAGTGGCCCCCAAACGGTGGTTGCAAATTTTTTTCTGAGAGAACGGTGGTGTCAAGAAGCTATTTTAAGGTTCTTGACACCATCACTGTGTTCTCACAGGCAGACACTGAAAAAGAGTTGGCGGAGCACCTGCCAGCGATCAAGTTTATCCAAAGTTAAATACGCGACAATGTGTGTGTGTTGTTTGACACCCCTGAGGAGGCTCGGGATTTCGCGAGCAAACCATTACAAGAGGAGAAAATTTTGTTTCTTCCCACTTATGAAGGGAGGAGACTGACAAGAGCTTGGGTGTGTGGACTGCCACCCGGTATAGAGCCCGAATGGATAGATGACACTATCCGTCGAGGTTTGGGTGGCAGCACTGCCATGCTCTTGAATGTCAGTATTCTCCCTGCGGCTGATTGGGTGGGGTCAAAGACAATTTTGACCCTATGGACCCAGTCAGCCGATGATCTGGTTTTGCCAGATTTTCTAACAATGGCCGGTTCCAGGTACTCGGTGATCCTTGAGGGACGCCCCCCCCCCCAGTGTCACCTGTGCCTGGAATTGGGCCACATAAAGAAAAACTGCTACCGGAACCGAGCAAAGGTCCTGGAACAGTTAATAGAAGAGCCCCATGCTCCCCCATTGAGGGGAGGGGAAGAGGGAGGAAGTCGAGGGGGAGGCAATCCCATCGAAAAAGAAAGGGAGAAAAAAAAAGAAGGTGGGCAACAATGGTTGCCCACCAAAGGATCCTGAAGCGGTGGGAGGAATGGAAGGACTTCCAGACAAGACGGAGGAACTCCATCATCCCGTCGTGAAGGAAAAGAAGAAACGTAAAGAGAAGAAGAACGAAACATTGCCGGCGGTTGATGGTGAACTGCTGGCACGCCCGGAAACTTTGTCGGTGAGATGTGTGCCACCAACTGAGGAAACAGCAGCCCCTCCCAGAAGGAGGAAAAATGATTTTTTTTTCATTTTCTTCCTGAAGGGAGGGACAGTACAGAGCTTCGTAGAGAAGCTGGATGACCGGAGAGAGGAGCCCATGCCCTGGACAGAGGACGAGGATTGGCCTTCGCAGGTGACTACGAAGGTCATATCGAATGTCGGTATGTTCAGGCCGATGGGCGCCTTCTCGAAGGACATGTTCAGATTTGCATTCTGGGGCTCCGACCTGGATCTGGAGGAGTGCCTAAGGGTAACGTACAGCCTGGTCAGAGAGGAGGATGATTGAGTTTTGTGAACTATCTTATTATTTGTAATGGACTATGAAGTCCAAAAACTTGAAAAAATAGTAAAAACCGTAAGAGGTTTAATACCTCGTTTTCTGTTTGTTTTTAAAGAACAATGTGTGTCTGTGTTTGTCCTCCCGCCATCGCTTGACAACTGATGTTGACGTGTTTAAGTTCGCGTAACTTAGCGGTTCGGCTCAAGAGAGCGATAAAATAAGTACTAGGCTTACAAAGAATAAGTTCTGGTGTCGATTTGTTCGACTAAAGGCGGTGCTCCAGCAAGGCCGCAGTTGAATGACTGAAGCAAATAAAGGAATTAAAGAATAAAAGAATATATATATATATATTTATTTACACACTTGCATATATATATTGCAATTTTCTTATTTAACACAACTGGATGATAATGTGGTCCCCAGAAATGTCGACATCTAACAGATTGCGTGGAAACAAAACAAAACGAAGCAAAAATGAAAAAAATAGCAAAATAACAGTAAAAAAACATATATTCCCCAAAGTTCATTAAAACCTATTTTTGAAAACCTTGCGTATACAGATTAGTTTATTTATAAAACTGTAATGTATAGGACTTTTAAATGTTGAACAATAAACATGGTTTGGTCACCATTTATATGAATTACAAACATTTGTTAAGTTCGCTAAACTGAGACAAAGGAGTCTTGCAGCGTGGCAGGCAACTGTATAGGTACAGTATGGTATGTATGCGTGTATATGTTTACATATGAATGATATCTATGAATGTGTGTGTGTTTGCGTGCAGGTCCGCATGTGTGTATGTATGCTTACTTGTACGTATGTATGTATAGGGCTGGATAGATGAATGGACAGATGTGCCTATATCTAGGCGTGCAGCTGAATGTATACTCCTGAGCATGTATTTACTTCTGATTATATCTATCTATCTGCGTGTATACGTGTATAAATACATATATATATACATATATATATATATATATATATATATATATATATATATAAATGAATGGATGCATGTATACATACATACATACATACAGACAAACATATATATATATATATTATATATATATATAATATATATATATATATTATATATATATATATATAATATTTGACAATTCGTTGGTTATCATAATAAAATTTCGGATGCCGGGCTGAAGTCTGCTTCGGCATCTCATCAGTTATTAAGACAAACCGTTGAATAAGGAGAAATTACTCCAATAGACGTGGAGAAAGTAAAACGTCGTTTATAGAACCTGCATATGCACAGATGTACACATATAAATACATGTACGCACGCACACACACATGTGTGTGTACATGTATACATACTCACACACGCGTGTACATACAAACGCACACACATATATATATGTCTATACATATGTAAACATACATACATACATATATTCAATACACGCATACACGCACATACACTCGTATATATACACATGCACGCATCATTATATTCATATACACATCTCTATACGCACATGCGCATACATTCGTGGATATACGTGTATACAAATAAAAACACATACGCAAAAACATAAACTGTAGAACATTCACATTCGCCACAAAACTTGATTATGCTTATGAGTTATATATGTATATGCACAAATACACCCTCCTGTCTGTCAAACGCATCTACACCTGCAGATATATAAACGTATATACATACATATATGTATGAAGGAAGGAGACAAAACAGGTAGAGTTTTACACTCGTATATATATAACTCTACCTGTTATATATATATATATATATATATATATATATATATACGAGTGTTGTATATATATACGAGAGTTATATATATACGAGTGTATATATACGAGTGTAAAACTCTACCTCTTGTACTTGTCTCCTTCCTTCATACATGTATGTATATACGTTTATATATCTGCAGGTGTAGAAGTGTTTGACAGACAGGAGGGTGTATTTGTGTATATACCTATATAACTCATATATCTATTATATAAAATCCGTTCTGTGTGTGTGTGTGTGTGTGTGTGTGTCTTCTAGGATCTCGGGCATCCTCCATCCGATTGCGCTCAAATTTGATATGTAGATATCGACGGTATCAGGGTACAAAAATCGATTCCCGGTGAGAATGTGATCGATAAAGCCTTTTTTGTCCTGCTTTTCTTCCATCAACCTGTACATAACTGCACCTTCCATTTTATGTTGTTTTTGTACAGCTTAAAGGCACGTTTCTTTCCTGTCAAGCTTACTGTTTAAACCATGTTTGTGTTCTCCCAGTCAACAGCCTTATCATTACTGGTACTTTAAACTCTTCGGTTGCATATTTGTGTGAATAAAATCGTTTTTCTTTGGAATAGAAAAAAGTCTATCTTTATTTCTTCTTTTGCTAGTGTCTCAAATTTAGGTTAAATCAGTGTTTCTCAAAGGGGAGGGCAATGGTAAGGTCGGACAAGTTGTTTTGAGAAAATTTGGTTTAAATGTTTGACAACTTAGCACTGTCCATTGGACGGAGGGGGAGTGCTCGTATATATATATATATACTTCTCCAAAAGTTATGACACTTGAATGGTTAAGGTTCAACCATTTCTCTTGAGAACTGTTTTCAGAGAGGTTATACCTGTCACTTACGTACTTTCTGGCGCTTTTATGGGTAACAATGACGCCTGCTTCACATTTTCGAGGGGTAAACAGGCTTCGTTTCATTCTCACATAAAAATAATAATAAATAGGAAAAAGAAGAAATATATGATTTTTAATTGAATTGAGCTTAATTAATTTTAAAACCCGAGCTATGTTGTGCTGACGAGTCCAGAAAGTGGACGACATAGGAAATAATGCTATCTACAGCTACCAGCGACGTTAAGGACTGTGCCTTAAGGAAATGAGAGAGAAACATAAAGGAATTATTTGGAAATATATATGTGCTCTTTCACAAATGTGATTCTTTCACAAATGAAAAATAAGCCTAGAAGCGATTCTCTCCCTTAAGAAGCAGTTCCCAGTAATACCACCACAGTCCTTTGCTTTTCTCATTCTTTTCAATCAGCCATTGTTTTCTATTAAGTAGTTAGCTTAAATACTGAAATTATGCTGAATATTTTGGTTTGTATTGCTTTAATAGTGTTTGAGAACAATCTTAGAGTGAGTGTCACTGTGAAACAAAAACAAATCTCTGACAATTTTCAGGCGTTTCCTTTATCGCTGGTGCACTTCAACAGTGTCATGGGACGGGCTTCCTCTCCTAGACTAAGTAAAAACAACACTTTAGGACTTCCCACTTTTTAAATAATCCGTCAATAGATGACAAAAAAAGAGCGCCATCTAGTTACAACACAACGTAACAAACTGCAATTTTCGACATCGACGAATTCACAAAATTCATTTAATTGACCTTTCCGTTTGTTGAACTGAGGAAATTGTTGTACACTTTGAGTACAATATTTTCAAGATCAAATTCTAGTTCTGTATTAAATCGTTTTGTATTATGCAAAATACGGTCAAGACAGTTTTGAGTCATTTTTCAGTTTATCTTGCTATAATTTGCACTTGCATCGTTAGCAGTGTATGCCGACACTTTCGTCAAATCCAGACTTAATGTCTCTAGGTTACTTAGTAAATGATTTGTTTCCTCTGGTGATTCATTGTTATCACTGCAAAAGACAACACATATTGCACTCTTTTCTCAATAGGGAAATATCTCAGAAGTATTGGTAAACAGTTCATTGCACCTTTCTTTGACGCATTAGCATGTTATATGATATATTTTAGATGCCTTTGTGCAGAAGGCGGCGTTAGAATGTTTTCACATAGAGATTTTGCTTTAGTTTTCACACATGTTAAAGTTTTTACTATCAGAGTCACTATAGATTTCTTTGTTAACTTTTACTTCACAATCAGCACTTCTGTATGACTGATGAAGAGTCACACAGCGTGATACACTTTGTACTAGTCTGCAGCTAAGATTTCATCTTCTCATGCTGATCGAGCTGGAGAGAGAAAAATGATGACAATGGTGATGTGCCAGCAATATGAGCGTAAGCTTCATGTTTATCTGTGTTAGCGTGAACGCACGCAAACACAGATAAGCCCGGCATTTCCCCACCTCCCTTCTGCCAATTTCCATATCACAACAACAGAGTAAATACACACATATCAACACGCACGAACACACACAGACACACACACAGACACACACACAGACACACACACAGACACACACACACACACACACACACACACACACACACACACACAATATCTTGAAAGTTAGCTTTTTTTTCCACTTTTAGCAATAAACCTAAATTCTTTGAATTATTCCTGATTAAAAGTAGTCTTTCTGTTTTGGGCATTTCTTCGGGAGCTTCAATGAAAAACAAAGAAATCAGCCACCCGCATTTGAAGATTTGGGTAGACTTTATCACTGTGATATGTCGACAAGAAGAAGAAAATGTTTTGCCCTTTGTTTTCAAATGCTTACCGTATAATATGTCATTACGATTTTTTAACTTTCTATCTATTATAACAAAAATTATTTTCTTTTACTTGCTTCAGTCATTTGATTGAGGCCATGCTGGGGCACCACCTTGAAATTTTAGTCGAATGTATCGACTCCAGTACCTATCTTCTAAAAGCCTGGTACTTACTCTATCATTCTTTTTTGTCGAAACGCTAAGTTACAGGGACGTAAACACACCAACACCACCAGTTTCAAGCGGTAGTGACACACACACACACACACACACACACATATATATATATATATACACGACGAGCTTCTTTCAATTTCTATCTACCAAATCCACTCACAAAGCTTTGGTCTGTCTGAGGTTATAGTAGAAGACACTTACCCAAGGTGCCACACGGTGGGTTTGAAAACAGAACCATTTGTTTGGGAAGCAAGATTGTTATCACGCACCCACGCCTACAGCGCCAGAAACAATTATACTTTACGGTATTTTTTCCGGCTTTATATGTTCTGAGTTCAAATCCACCTGTGGTTAACTTTGCTTCTCAACCTTTAGGGTATCGATAAAATAAGTACCGGATGAGCACTGGAGTCAGCGAAATTGACTTGCTCGGCTCCCTCCCTTCACAATTGCTGGCCTTGTATCAAAATTAAAAGGAACTGTTTAAGCCGCCGCCCTTTCTCCTATAGTGTCACTCGGTCGAAGGACATTTTTGAACTACATAGTGATTCCAATAGTGCTGGTATCACGATCATGAATTCTATATCCTCTAAGAAGTGGTCAGCTTTAGGAAATGTAATACCTGTTTCTTTACTACCCACAAGGGGCTAAACGCAGAGAGGATAAACAAAGACAGACAAACGGGTTAAGTCGATTATATCGACCCCAGTGCGTAACTGGTACTTAAGTTAATCGACCCCGAAAGGATGAAAGGCAAAGTCGAACTCGGCGGAATTTGAACTCAGAACGAAATACCTATTTCTTTACTACCCACAATGGGCTAAACACAGAGAAGACAAACAAGGACAGACAAACGGATTAAGTCGATTATATCGACCCCAGTGTGTAACTGGTACTTTATTTAATCGACCCCGAAAGGATGAAAGTCGACCTCGGCGGAATTTGAACTCAGAACGTAGCGGCAGACGAAATACCGCTAAGCATTTTGCCTGGCGTGGTAACGTTTCTGCCAGTTCGCCGCCATAGGAAAGGTAATACCACCATCGAAACCATGCCGACACTGGAGTAGTCCTAGATCTATCGGATCCTGTTAAATTGTCCAGCCCATGACAGCATGGAAGAGATGTTGAGTAATGGTGAGGATGATGATGAGGTGAGGCTGGTGGTGTTGGTGTTGAAAGGCAGCAAGATTCTGATATTTACATCTGCATCTTAGCTGTTAAATAATAAGAACAGCTGACAAAGGACATGAACTCACTAATATGCATGAAACGGGTGTCTAATGTTACATTTGGCTCAAGGCAGCGAGCGGGCAGAATCGTTAGCACGCTGGGCGAAATGCTTAACGGTATTTCGTCTGCCGTTACGTTGTGAGTTCAAGTTCCGCCGAGGTCGACTTTGCCTTTCATCCTTTCGGGGTCGATAAATTAAGTACCAGTTACGCACTGGGGTCGATGTAATCGACTTAATACATATGTCTGTCCTTGTTTGTTCCCTCTGTGTTTAGCCCCTTGTGGGTAATAAAGAAATAGGTATTTTGTCCGTCTTCACGTTCTGAGTTCAAATTCTGCCGGTGTTAACTTTGCCTTTCATCCTTTCGAGGTCAATAAAGTAAAAATTATTTGAGCACCGGGGTAGATGTAATTGACTTGTGCTCTTCCCCTCAATGGCTGGCTTTTAGCCAAAATTTGAAAGCAATATTACTCTTAGCTGAATCGGTAGAGCGTCGGACGAAATACCTTGTAGTATTTAGTTTTGACTTTTTGTTGCGTTCTGAGCTCAAATCCTGCCACAATCGACTTTGTCAATCATCCATCTGAAGATAAGTGCTAAAGAGTGTTGGTTGGATAAAAAGCTTTAACGTCTTGTGATATTTGCGTTTCTTCAACTTTTGGCCCTCTAACTTCAAGCTGAAATCAACATTGTCTTTCGACTTCTCTCTGTCAATAAAATAAAGTACAAGTCAAGTGATGGGATCGATGTTAGCGATCCACCCCTCCCTTTAAAATTACTGGCATCATGCGTAAATCAGAAACCATTGCATTTCATCCCGTCATACATTCATGTCCGATAAATAGAATATCAAACAAGGACCGAGGACGGTTCTCTTCCTCTATTTTTCTCTCCCTACCTCTTTAAATCAGATTTATTAAGGAATCCAATAAAAGAGCCTCCTTTACTCACAAGAAAGAAATCATTCCGCGTGGGATAAAACGAGTATTTGTCAAGTACTGAACCGATTAAATCGACTACGTCCTTCTCCAGAATTTAAGGTATCGTTTTGCTTGTTTCAGTCATTGGACTACGACCACGCTGAAGCACACACAAACATATATATATGCGTATATCTATATGTTTGTGTCTTTGTGTCTTTGTCTACGACGGTTTGACAACTGGTATTGGTATGTTTATGTCCCCATAACTTAGTGTTTCGACAATAGAAACCGATAGAATAGGCTTAAAACATAAATATCTGGAGTCAATTTGTTTGACTAAAAATCCTTCAAGGTTGTGCCCCGGCATGACCACCACAATCAAATGACTGAAACAGATGAAAGATATATGCGACCAACTTCCGCACAGTTTTCATCAACTAAATTTACTCACGTCCACTGATTTGACTGGCACTGCTCTGTGGGACTGAACCTCGACCCAAATAGTTGCAAAGCGAACTTCTTAAATACACAACATCCTATGTTAATACTCAGTATCACTTTATGCAATGGGCCTTTTTTCGCTTCAACTACACAGACAGACAAACAAATAAACGTTCAACACAGACAGACTGACAAACTGAATTACAAAAAGACAAACGGATACACAGGCGGACATATTTACAAAGTAAGTGGAATCTCAAAATAGATTAAAGAATATGTTGCGCATATAAACTTTATTATTAATACCCCAGTGTAAAATATAAATAACTACCAGTTTCCGGGAGGGTCCTGTTTATTTAAATATTCTTTAATTTGAGATAATAGGTTCATGCCGCGGACAACTGCAATAGTGGGAGTAGGAAGTTATTAATGAATGCTGTGACCAGTTGGTATAACGTCAGAAGACACAAAGATTTCAATCCCAAGTGGAAGGTACATTTTCATTCTTCTTTTATTTATATTTTGTTGTTTATTTTAGTATTTTGAATTT
The DNA here is from genome assembly GCF_006345805.1 of Octopus sinensis. Taxonomy (NCBI): domain Eukaryota; kingdom Metazoa; phylum Mollusca; class Cephalopoda; order Octopoda; family Octopodidae; genus Octopus; species Octopus sinensis. The sequence goes on from NC_043002.1 coordinate 98,155,255, forward strand.
TACTGCTCTGTTATGTCCGTTAAAAGGCAAGGGGGGGAATAGATGTAAGAAATAACTGCTCTAAGCTGCGTTTACTTATCCGTCTTTCACCCAGTCTATCTATCTATCTATCTATCTGTTTCCATCTCTTCCCCATCCCCCTCTCTCCCCCTATGTATTATATACACATATATATGCACATACATATATCTATACACGTACATATAAATGTTATAAAAGTATATGAACGTATGTGTATATAAGCATATAGATTTGAAAAAAATTTATAAAAATGGCTTTTCTGATAAATTTTTTCACTTTAGTAACTCTCTTTTTACTCTTTTACTTGTTTCAGTCATTTGACTGCGGCCATGCTGGAGCACCGCCTTTTAGTCGAGCAAATCGACCCCGGGACTTATTCTTTGTAAGCCCAGTACTTATTCTATCGGTCTCTTTTGCCGAACTGCTAAGTGACGGGGACATAAACACACCAACATCGGTTGTCAAGCAATGCTAGGGAGACAAACACAGACACACAAACACTCACACATGCATATATATATATACACATATATACGACGGGCTTCTTTCAGTTTCCGTCTACCAAATCCACTCACAAGGCATTGGTCGGCCCGAGGCTATAGCAAAAGACACTTGCCCAAGATGCCACGCAGTGGGATTGAACCCGGAACCATGTGGTTGGTAAGCAAGCTACTTACCACACAGCCACTCCTGCGCCTATATAAATATAAATTATAAATATCCAAGTATTAAATTGGAAAAATTATCAGAAAAGCCATTTCTATTCATTTTCTCAAATGCATAATACTGTACCAAGGACATTCTATTTCTTATTTTACTATGCATATATATATATATATATATATATATATATATATATACATACATACACACGCACGCACGCACGCACGCACACACACACACACACAAGCACACACACACACAAATAGACAGACAGACAGAAAAACAGACAGATAGATGCTTTAAAACGATGGTATCGATCTAAAAATTCACTTCTGTCAGCGCATCAGTTACGTGAAACTCTGAGTTCGTGAATTTTTTCATCTTCATTATGTATGTATGTATGTATGTATGTATTTATGTATTTATGTATGTTTTTATGTATGTACGTATGTATGTATTTATGTATGTACGTATGTATGTATATGTATGTATGTATGTATGTATTTATGTATGATGTATGTATGTATGTATGTATCTATCTAGTTATATATAAATATGTATATATATATATATATATATATATATATATATATATATATATATATATATATTAAATTTAAATAATGAGGGTGATAGCTTGAATATTAATTTAATTAACATCAATTTAAAACCAGTAGCCTAGCATATAGAAAAATCTGAAAATTCAGAACAATTTTAAAGATGCGTATAATAGAGATAACCACTAAGTGGACATCCAATATGCTAGAAGAAGATCTATGATCTAACTACAAAGAAAACAATGTTCTCTAGAGATATTCAGCAAACACCTTAGTGGTCATCCCTATTATACGTATGTATGTGTATATATATATATATATGTGTGTGTGTGTGTGTGTGTGTGTGTGTGTGTGTACACACATACATATAAGCCTCCAACTGGAAGTCACTGTACTCTTCCAAATGTCCCAGTTATCTCGTCTAAAGTGAGGACTATGTGCTGCAATAGCTTGGGATTCAAGAGCCCACAGCTATTTGACGTCTTGCCAAAGCATCTGAGATATCTGCATGGAATAGGGGCAGGTGTATTTAAGAAACAACTTGATCTCCTGCTACCCAAGATCCCAGACGAACCTATATCAAAGCAGAAGCATACTCTAAGATGTAGAGCAATGTATATCTTAAAGGGGAAGTCCGGTTTACGGTCGGGAAACCCGGGGTAATCCCATATACCGGCCTTCCCTTCAAGATATATATATATCGTTACACAGATTTTTGTTTTGTATGTGTGTGTGTGTGTGTGTGTGTGTGTGTCTGTGTGTGTCTGTCTGTCTGTGTGATTGTGTGTGTGTATGTGTGTGTGTGTGTGTTTGTGTGTGTGTGTATGCATGGGCAAGTGTGTTTTGTTATAGCCTCCGACTGACCAAAGCTTTGTGAATGAGTATAGCAGACCGAAACTGAAAGAAGCCCATCGTATATGCACACATTCACAGACACACGTATACACACGCAAATTAGCATATAAATATACACACACACACACGCACACACACTCACAAATATGTATAATTGTACATACATATGTGTGTGTCTTTTATGTTTGTGTCTGAACCACCATCGCTTGACAACTGGAGTTGGTTTATTTACGTTCCCGTAACTCAGAAGTTCGGCAAGAGACGGTAGAATAAGTACCATGCTAAAAACTAGTTAGTAGGTCATTTGTTCGTCTAAAACATTCCAAGGCGTTGCACTATCATGGTCGTGGTCTAATGGACTGAAACAATTAAAAGAGAAAATTTATACACACACACACACACGCACGCACACACACACACACATATTAAATAAGAAGGAAAATGTACACACTTAATATATTTTCTAATATATTTTATACTGTGTTTGTCTACTGGTTTCGCTTTCACTAATTATGACATTGAAATTATCTTATTTCTTTATTGTCCACAGGGAGCTAAACATAGAGGGGACAAGCAAGGATAGACAAGGGGATTAAGTCGATTACATCGACCCCTGTGGTTAACTGGTACTTATTTTAATCGACCCCAAAAAGATGAAAAGCAAAGTCGACCTCGGCGGAATTTGAACTCAGAACGTAACGGCAGACGAAATACCACTAGGCATTTCGCCCGGCGTGCTAACGTTTCATTGAAATTATTGTAATTTCGTACTTTTTAAAGACTTTTGTCTATTTTGTGTGTAGAGAAGTTTGTGAATGAATGATTCAACAAGTACAAAAAAATCTAAGGGGAGGTAATTGGTGATCATTACTATTGGGGACAGGGGAGGTAATAGCTCATCTTTTGAGGAGGGGATGAATAAATATACACAAAACATCGAAAGCTAAAGTAGTGAGATGAAATATGTACAGTGATAGGTATGTGATCATGAATTAAAAATATATACTGAGATCAAAGTTGGTTCTGTATATTTAGACGTCTTCTGTATTTTTCTATGGACAAATTTTCTTTATTTAAACGTTCTTGTATAGAAATTGGTTCTTTGCACCGGTAGATGGAGATAACTGTGAAGTTTGGCTGCACCTCTCTTTATGTGCTCACTCAAAGGAATCTGTCAGTATTGCGGGAACCAGATCTGTTCCTTATGTAGTGTGATTCTCCGTCTCTGTCATACTTGTCTGTCCTATATAATCATGTCCACAACCTGAGCAAGTTATAACATAAATTAGATTCTCAGAAGCACAAGAGAAGTTGGTTTTAATCGCGAACCTCTCTCCTTGTTTGATAGCAATTCCGAGCCTTCCAGTAGGTTGGAGCATGTTCCACAGTTTGGGCGTTCATATTTTTTAACTGTTGGCTTCGTGGTTGTTGTGTAATGCTTCTCGTTTGTTAAAAGTCTTTCCTTAGAAGCGATTTGTGTTGCTTTTTGCATTTGATGAATTTATGTGTTTTCAGAATGATGTTCATTTTTGGATCCTTATTTAGCATAGGTAAATGTTATACAACAGTGTTGTATGCCTCATTGTTTCTAGGGTTGTGAGTTGATATGTGCTGTAGTGTTTTGAGATAAGGTGTTATTTTTTTTGCCTTTAGTGTTTTAATGTTTAATTTCTTAGCACGTTTAATTCCATCGTCTATAATTGAGGGTGAGAGGTGCAATGGCTCAGTGGTTAGGGCAGCGGACTCGCGGTCATAGGATCGCGGTTTCGATTCCCAGACCGGGCGTTGTGAGTGTTTATTGAGCGAAAACACCTAAAGCTCCACGAGGCTCCGGCAGGGGATGGTGGTGATCCCTGCTGTACTCTTTCACCACAACTTTCTCTCACTCTTTCTTCCTGTTTCTGTTGTACCTGTATTTCAAAGGGCCGGCTTTGTCACTCTCTGTGTCACGCTGAATATCCCCGAGAACTACGTTAAGGGTACACGTGTCTGTGGAGTGCTCAGCCACTTACACGTTAATTTCACGAGCAGGCTGTTCCGTTGATCGGATCAACCGGAACCGTCGTCGTCGTAACCGACGGAGTGCTTCCAAGTGAGGGTGAATATTGTCTTTCAGTTAGTATTGTTCTGAAGTTTTGAAGGTGAAGGTCCTGAGTATTTCTATCAGATACTATTGTGCAAATCCTATTTGCTAAATTAAAGGGGATATTTCTTTTGGTGTGTTTCAGGTGGCATGAACTAAATAGGAGATATTGCTTTGAGTCCTTTGATTTGAGATAAATGTCAGTTATAATTTGGTCGTTGACTTTTTTTTATCATAATATCCAAGAAAGGGAGCTGTTCTTTGCTGTAGTCCATTGTAAATTGAATCTTAGGCTTTATATTCTTTTCTACTCTAGGCACAAAGCCCGAAACTGTTGGGGAGGGGACCAGTCGATTAGATCAACTCTAGTACGCAACTAGTACTAGAATGACAGGCTAAATCGGCGGAATTTGAACTCAGAACATAAAGACAGACGAAATAACGCTAAGCATTTCACCCGGCGGCTAACGTTTCTGCCAGCTCGCCGCCTTTGTTAGGCTTTATATTATTTAATATTGATTCAAATTTCAAAAGTTTATTAATGGTCTCCTACCAGAAGATAAAGCAACCATCCAGGTTTCTTTTCCAGTTCTCTCTTATATAATGGTGGGCGAATTCCAAATATTAGGTTCACAAAAACAGGGCTGCTTTCATTTCCATCGCAATTTCACATTTTTGACGATAGTTGGTGTCATCAAATGGGAAATAATTGTTCTGAAGTATTAATTTTTAAAGTTTCAATAATGAAAACCTGGTTTCTGCGCTCTGGAAGTACTTTAAGACAATTTTCCAACCAGAATTTTATTGCTTCTATTCCATAGCCATGCGGGATGTTGAGGGTGAAGATTAATAACATCGAAGGAAACCAATAACGTCTCTTCATTGTTTTTGGTAGGTGCTCATGCATGTCTAGATCGTCTTTAATGAAACTTTTGATGTATCTCAACAACATATATATATATATATATATATATATATATATATATAATATATATATATATATAACACTCTACTTGTTCCACGC